>NC_141906.1:37099902-37402932 GCF_057802395.1 Ceratotherium simum simum
TCAGCAAAAAGAAAAGGAGGATTGGCAGATGTTAGCACAGGGCTGATCGCCTCACAAAAAATAAAAAATAAATAAATAAATAAATAAATAAATAAAAGAAAGAAAAAAAAAGTTTCTCTTTAAAAAATTTTCTTAGAACTCTCAAATGATGTTACTGAAACCAAGTCTTTCATTTTCCTTTAGAGTGAGAATTGTTGAGATGCTTGATGACATTTTCAAGGTTTTTAGTAGTTATTAGTCAAGTTTTGAATTCCTATTATGCCAGTTTTAGCACTTTATGTATTTTTGCTAATTTATCAATTTTTTGTCTATGCTTTTCAAATTCAAATTTCTAATAGCAGACATATATATCTGGCATATATGTTCACATTATTATTATTGAATTATACTTAAATTTCTATTTTATCTGTAAATAATTTTCCCGTTTTATCCTATATTTTTCTTAGTTGAACATTCTTTTCTCTTGATCGCACTTCCATTTATAAAGAAAAGCTTTTGGATTTGAGAACCTTCACGTATATATATGTAAACTACACATCCATCACAGTGTCATGTTTATGGTAGACCATAAATATTTACTGAAAGAATGGATATCAGAGTTATTTCTTCCATCTTAGTAAGGTCTTGGAAATGACAAAGAATTTGGTAGAAACAGCATACTATTTATAGTTAACAGATTCATATCACAAGAAGAGATTACATCAGTTCTTATCAGTGTGATTCTGATCAAGTTATTTAAAATCAGGAAGACTCAACTTCCTCAGTATAAAATTTCCTCATCATGGGGATTAAATGTGCCAAATGTGAGAGTGTCTTATACCCTACAATGAATTATACATATATTTAGAGGAAGGAAGGAAAGAAAGAAGGAATGAAGAAAAAAAACAAAAAAAAAGGAAGGAAGCAAAATAGTTTTACAGAAAAATGGCACAAAGAGAGAATTCTGAGGATAATAGCAATTATGCTGAAGTGGAATGAAATCTGGATTTGATGCTGTAAGATGAAGATTTTGGCCTCTAATTGTCACTATTTCTTTGATTTTGGATAAATCTCTAAGCCTTCCATATAAAATTGGAAATTACATTTAAGAGAATTCTTGGAGGCTCAAATGAGATAATGGATTTAAAAATTTTATATAAACTGAATTATTTTTCTTATATCAAGTCATTTAAATAGAAACACACTGGATATGTGTCCAAATATTGTCAGAAAAGCAGTTTTCCAACAAAATTTTTCATATTTCCATTAAAAAGTCCTCTCCTATTTTTAATTTTTTTGAGGAACCTCCATGCTCTTTTCCATAGTGACTATACCAATTTACATTACCAACAGTGTATAAGGGTTCCTTTTTCTCCACAACCTCACCAACACTTGTTCTCTCTTGTCTTTTTGGTAATAGCCATCCTAACAGGTATGAGGTGATATCTCATTTTGGTTTTGATTTGCATTTTTCTGATGATTATTGAAGTTGAGCCTCTTTTCATATACTTGTTGGCCCGTTGTATGTCTTCTTTGGAAAAATGTCTGTTCAAGTCCTTTGCTCATTTTTTAATCACGTTATTTGTGTTTTTTTGCTATTGAGTTGTAGAAGTTCCATATATGTCCTGGATATTAACCCTTTATCAGTTATGTGGTTTGCAAATATTTTCTCCCATTCCATAGGTTGCCTTTTCGTTTTGTTGATGCTTTCCATTGCTGTGCAGAAGCTTTTTAGTTGGATGTAGTCTCACTTGATTGTTTTTGTTGCCTGTGCTTTTGGTGTCACATCCAAAAAATCATTGTCACGACCCATGTGAAGGAGCTTTTCTCTTATATTTTCTTCTAGGAGTTTTATGGTTTCAGGTTTTACATTTAAGTCTTTAATCTATTTTGTTATAATTTTTGTATGTGATGTAAGATAAGGGACTGATTTCATTCTTTTGCATAGGGATATTCATTTTTCCCAACATCATTTTTTGAGAGACTATCCTTTCCAGATTGTGTATTCCTGGCACTCTTGTCAAAGATTAGTTGATTGTATACGTAGGGGTTTATTTCTGGGCTCTCTATTTGTTTCATTTATCTATGTGTCTGTTTTTATGCAAGCACTATACTGTCTTGATTCCTACAGCTTCATAATATGGTTTGAAATCAGGAAGTGTGATGCCGCCAGCTTTGTTCTTCTTTCTGAAGATTGCTTTGGCTATTTAGGGTCCTTTGTGGTTTCATACAAATTTTAGGAGTTTTTTTCTATTTCTGTGAAAAACACCTTTGGAATTTTGATTGGGATTGCATTGACTCTGTAGATCGCTTTAGGTAGTATGGGTATTTTAACAAAATTAGCTCTTCCAATCCATGAACACAGAACACTTTCCATTTATGTTTGTCTTCTTCAATTTCTTTTATCTACGTCTTACAGTTTTCATATGAACTAACAATCTCACTTCTGGGTATATATCCAAGGGAAATGAAATCAGTATCTCCAAGAGATATCTGCACTCTCATGCTCACTGAAGCTCTATTCACAATAGCCAAAGTATAGAAATAACATAAGTATCTGTCAATGGATGAATGGATAAAGAAACTGTGATATACATGGATAATGGAGTATTATTCAGCTTTACAAGAGAAGGAGTTCCTGCTACTTGCAACAACATGGACAAACCTAGAGGACCTACGCTAAGTGAAATAAGCCAGACACAGAATGACAAATACTGTATAATCTCACTGATATGTGGAACCTAAAAAAGTCAAACTCATAGAACCAGAGAGTAGAACAGTAGTTGCCAGAGACTGAGGGTAGTGTGGGGGTGGGAATGGGGAGATACTGGTCAAAGGATACAAACTTTCATTTATAAGAAGAATAAGTTCAGGGATCTAATGTACAGCATAGTGATTATAGTTAATAATACTATGTTGTATACTTGAAATTTGCTAAGACATTAGATCTTAAGTATTCTCACCACACACAGGAGGTAACACTGTGAGATGATAGATGTGTTAATTAGTCTAATCATAGTAATCATTTCACAATGTATTAAATCATTATGTTTTATATCCTAAATATATACAATTTTTATTTGTCAATTTTACCTCAATAAAGCCAGGTCGGGGCACCCAATTTTTTTTAATCAGTTATACTGCAATAAAGCTGAGGGAAAAAAACTCTTCCTATGGGATCCAGGGGAGATATTATTTTTTGTTGATTTCCACACTAAGTTGTTATAGAGTATATGTATATCAAGTTGTATATGTATATGTATATATATATATATGTATATCCAGAAGACAATTCCTGGACATCTACAATTAGCACAAAACTAGGCAATGTGCTGACTACAAACTCTTTCACAGAGAAATTAAAAATCCAAGAAGGGAAGCCAATTGTGAATGCATTAAAGAATAATAAACAGCAAAACATGCTAAACTTTATAAGCAAAGATCAGGAAAAACTCTATGGGAGTTAAGAGGAGAGCAAATCACTTCCTAATACAGGGGTGTGAGAAATGGAGGGAGTGATACACAGAGAGATTTGTGAAAGAGGAGTCACTTTAGTATCTGTTGGGCATGCAGGTGAGGAAGGACATGTGAAGAAGGAAAAAATGGAAAACAGTTATGAGCCTGAGAGAACTCAGGCTACATTGAGAAATGACAAGTTCCCTGGTGGGGTTAAATGGAAGGGTGCGTGGGTTGGGGCTCAGGGGTCATGGGAAAATACAAGTTTGTTAAATTAAAGTCTTAACGTGCCATGCTAAAGGATGTTGACTGTAAACAGTAGGCAATTTGAAATCACTGACGGATTTTAAACAGAAAAGTGATGTGATTAGAATCAAACTTAAAACAAACAAAAATGAATGATAGGGAGGCCCATTAGCAGGTTGTTGAAATGATCCAGATGTTAATAAATGAGCAATGGATATAAGGTAGTGGTATAGGGAAAGAAAGGGCTTGGATGTGAAAAATTCTTAGTATGTAGAATTGTGAGGACTTAGTATATGATTCAGAAATTAAAAATCAAAATAATAACAAAGTGACAAATCTGTATATGTATTATTATTATTAATAGAAGTATTGTGTGCAGAAGCAAAGGAAAGGAAGAAACAAAAGACTATTTGGATATTGTGAACTTGAGCAAAAACAGAAATGTCTGTGTTACAGATGTGCAGCTGACTAGGACTGAAGAGTAGAGAGATCCATAGAAGAACACTGGGACTTCTTAAATGGTACAAATCAAAAACAAACACAAAAACAAAAAAAATCAATAAAAATAAACATTATTTTATAATAGGTCGATCTAGGTTTGTAGGGCCTAAAACTTAAGCAGTTTTAGGGATCTGTCCCTTCTTAGGAAAAAGAATAAGAATAATGAACATAAAAGTCTTGAAAATGAATATTGTTTTAGATTTTAAAGGAAACAAATTTTATAACAAATTAAATTTTCTGGTGAATAATATCACAAATATTACAAAAATCTAGGGGAAAAAAACTCTGTAGTACTGTTTTCTTATTGATTTTTAGTTTATTTTTTATCAACACTTCATATAACAATTTTATAATACAATTTTCTGTAGAAAATAGATCACTCTGTCATTCTATTTTTTATTACTCTTAGTGTAGTTTAGTTTTTTAAAATTTTCATTTTACAACTTGTTATTGAAATTGTCATGAAAATTTTCAAGATTGCTGTCAAATTTGGAAAAAATGTCAATTTCTTTGTCATATATGATTTATAAGATCTGAAAGAATTTTTTACAGCCTAGTGTCTAGCTCTGTAATTTTAAACCTCATGACGCCTCCACTATCCATATATTTCTGCTCATCCTCAACCAGTCTAAAGCAGAACTTATATTTTATAGTAAAATATCACAAAATGTGTTGCATAGGGCAACACTTAGGTTGCATAGGTTGCTCAGGGCAATTTGAGATAATGACTTTAATTTCTTTGCCTTTGAGTCAGCCCCGCAGACAGTAAAGGTATTTCTGGGGACATTTGTGACACTGGGATGGATCCCAATAATTTTACCTCTACATAATGCTACTATAAATTACATAAATATGTCCCACGATACACAAACTAAATGTATCAATAAATCTACCTTAATCAGATCCCCAAATTGCTCTTGGTGATTCCAACACCATTTTCTAAGAAAGGAAATATTACAGAAAGGAATGTGGAGCGAAAAGAGAAAGCTGGCCCAAGAGATTGTACTTAAATTATTTTATTTCTGTAAATTTTATTTTTAAAAAATTGTATAAAAATTAAATTATATATATATACACATATATGTATATATATATATGGTTATATGAACACCAAGGCATTGAAAGGGACTCATGCAAATGAAGGCCTAGAAACATACACTTCATTAGCTTTGTGGTAAAATTCTCTGAAAATACAATAAAGACATATTTTGTGGTATTTTTCTAGAAAATAGGAGTTCTGTTTTAGATCAGCTGAGGATGAGAGGCCAGCAGCACATCGAGGGAGAAATATCCAGTACAGGATAATTATAAATTGGAGGTGTTGGAGGAGAAGTAGACAGGAGGGCAATCATCCTTAGAAAGGTAGTCGCCGGGGGATACTAAATAATTGACTATTAAGAGAACACACAACACAGCCTCTTTAAGGGAGATAGATTTGAAGGAAAGGCACACTAATGAACTATGTCCAAAAGTATACAAACAGCAATGGAAATGTGGCACGGGGCTAATTTCCTCTCCACTGTGACCATATGCTTGCTGAAGGCGTTAATGGCACTAATTGCTCGGGGACGGCTCAGTAAAGTGCGTTTTATTTCCTTTGCTGGGAAATATCACGGAAAACATAAAATCTCAAGATTGCTGTTTGCAGCCCCTTCACGAATCAGCCACAATTTATCTGAGTGGGGTTTGATATTCAGAGAAAAGCCTCATGCCCCATCTGCATGGACCAAATAAATCTCCCTTCAACCCAGGAGCAAAGGTTCTCCAAATTAACTCTTCATGGATGGGTTGCTTGATGCTCTTTCTGAGTCAACACAGATGGGAGTGCATGCTGCAGTTTTGTTCCTGAGTGTGATTCTCTGATTACTCTGAAACAGCAAACAGTGGAAGTGAGATGACAGCCAGAAAGTGAAAGACTTTACTTAGAGAGTCCCCGAACAAATGTAAATCAGTGTTATTTCATTTCCAAGTAATTGGCTATTTAGAAACGGGTTTGGCACAATTAGATTATCCAACTAAACTAGAAATTGTGTTTACCCACAAAACACATGTAACATCATGGTAATTAGGTATGGCCTAGAGAGCTGACAGCTAGGCAGAAGACCCAATATGACTCCAAAGTAGCATAGAAAAGAAGGTATATGAATTGATGGAAAGGAATGGCCTTTTCCCCTACCCGAGAAGTCAGAATTAGCTGTCACCACTGTAAAATGTCTCTATAGAAAAGGGAAGCCAATGGGAAGCCTTCAAGGAAAATGTGAAAGAAGAGAAGAACTGAGGTTTACTTCTGTCTTCTTTTTTCACTGTCAGTGACTCTCCTGTATTTTGCAGGATTCAGGATAGGCAACTGTGGCTGCACTAGAGACTACAGAATTTTGAATGTTTATTGCATCATTCTATCACAGCTGGAATAACAAGTAGAACACATTGTAGAGGTTGAATGATAAAAAAAAAAAAGCTTCCCCATACTATCAACCTCTGTGATCAAGATGGAGGACCTTACCACTACCATCCTTATAGCTAGTTCATGACATAATGATGCTATGTATCAATATGACTCTTTACCAGTTGAATTTGCAGGATGTCATCCTTGAGTGGGATGAAAGAGCTACCTGGTTTAGAATATAAGAGATTTCAACAATATGCCACCTACAGAACAAAGTTGGATATTCTTTTATAAGGAGGCATCATCTGAAACTTCCATGACTGTGGCAGCCAGATAGGAGGTTACATAATGCTTAGAGTTCCTACCAACAACTGGTGGTGAAATTCACATGACCATGAACAACTGAGCGAAGATGGAGAATTGATATTTCTAATAAAGGTCTCCCCAAAGATCTGTCACACGCGTATGTTCAGGCAACGCCCTTCCCAAAGCTGCCCCAGCAGAGATGGATAAATAGGGAGAGAATTCTTGCCAGGCAGAGTGCCCAGTTGGATCAGCCCACAAGGGGGCACTTTTGTAAATCTGCTCAAAGGCCTGTACATTGCAGACAGTAATCTCACAGGTCATATATGAATAGGTCTTTTCAATCCAAACCATCCAGAGTAGAGATTCTTCATGACGGGGCGAGCCCAAAAGGACACCATGATATCTGTGAAACTTTCCCCTACAGGCCATCTCCACCCCTCCTCTTAGTAGTTTATGATGAGTAGAACTGTGGGAAAGTGTAACTGACTTTTAAGAGAAGTAGATTTGGTTCAAATCACAACCACTGCTGCACTGAGGGGATGTGTGATCTGAAACGAAGCATTAACATTTCAAAGCACAGGTTTCTGCTTCCTCACCTCAACATTCCTATCTGAACTCTTCTGCAAGGAGGCACAAGAGGGGACCTAGATAACAGTGGATTTTGAAGTCAGTAACTGTCCACATTACTGTTGCTATTTGTCTCAACTATCCCTTCTCCATTTTGAAGTAATTTTGTTTTGGGCACGACAAGTATACCTATGCTTTCTAATTGAGCAGCACTTCTGTTTGACCTACTTTGGTCAAAACCTTTTACGTGTAAACTGCAGTGTCCTAGAGCTATTGGAAAAAATCCTGGCAATATCCTTTCCGCTAGCTAAGTGAACAGCTGGAGGAAGAGGCAATTCCACAATTTGGCAGCTTCTCAAGAGAAAAGGGAAGAATTTGCAAAATAATTGATAACATTTCATTTTTTGAAAAATTCAGGATTTGTCCTCTGAACTCCTTCAAAATCCATATGCACTTCAATATGGAGATATTACTCTACTGAAAGATCTGCTCAGCATTACCAAAATGACCCCTCCTCTCAAGAAGCTTTCATTTCAGTGGGAGAGAAAGCCATATAACCAAGGGACTGTAAAACAAGTCTTTCAACTACTGATGGACTGATTCATTTATTTATTCAACTAATATTTATTGAGTATTTAACATGCCTTAGAAACTGTACCAGTTGCTAATGACAGTGAGATGCAGCAGTGCTCCTGCATTAAAGGACCTCACAGTTTAATGGTAGCAAAACAGGGGTATATCAATTGTTATATTCCTGTGTGATAAGTGCTAAGTTCTGTGAGATGTGTAGAATGGGGCTAAGCCTTTTACGTGTAAAAGTACGGAACTAGGTTTCCACCAAGACTGTAGTACGAAACTCCTTTTGAATCTTTGCCCAACGTCAATGATTATCACACCTCCTTATCTTTTCTGTTTCATTTGAACTGAAAGGCCATCTAAGACCTCTCTTCTTGGAAAAACTCTACAGATCCTCAAGGCCTGCCTCTGTCACCATTTCTGCTATGAAACTGTCTCTTAAGCTTTCAGACAGAATTCCTTGCTCTACCCAACATAAGTCCATGTGCATTTACAAAGATAGCACACAGTCTGTTTTATTATAGTCTTAAGTGAAGTCTTATTTGCTCACATTACAATTTCCTCTATTAAGCTGAGGGCCTCTCAAAGCTGGCTTATCTTCCCTTCTGGGCACTACAGATGTCTTGCTTGGTACCCAATGCATGTAAGTCTCAGAGAAAGCCTACAGAGTAAATGAAGTAATGCATGGGTTTTACTGAAACTTTTGCAGACAGACATGGAGGTCAAGTGTAGAATCCCCTTTGAATCCTTTGACGATAACTTCAGTTGCTCACATTTATACATAAATCATTGGAAGTAATTAGATGGCTATCTTTCCGAAATTTAAATGCAGTTTTAACAGAGCTATTCTGGAGAAAATAGCATCGGCTTTTGGGGGCCACCGATCGAGTTCAAATCTCAGTTTTTCATTTATCATTCTTATGATTTTGTCCAAGAATCTTAACCACTATGAGCTTTAGTCTACCTCATAATATTTTTTTGATGATTAAATAGTAATCTTTTACTGCATCCAACAGAAAAGATTGATCTTGCTCAGGCCTGTATATGTGGGGATGTTAACAAACTCAGGTGATACATTATTATGACACTGTAATTCTATACTCGTCTATTTGGGCTCATCCATTGCCTGGCATTCAGCAAATCTTGTACATTTTTTGACACAAGTGCATCTCAGAGGAACAACTTTCAGATCCAGGATAAGCTGACACTGTGCATGTTGCCACTGTTGAAGGAGATATCACCTTGATAGCAGGGTGAATAAAAAGGTAATAGCATGGTGGAACCCAATAACAGAAGGCCTAGGCAAAATGGTTATTTTTCAATTTTCTTCCAGCATTTTAAATCTGCATTAATGAAATGTGACTTTGCAGAATGAACGCAGCCCATATCAAATGGAATATTCAGTGAACAGCGTCTGGGAGCCCAGGGAAAGCTGGTGGGGCAGTGATCTGACAGGCTTAGGATAGTCTGTAGAGACCGTTTCATACCTGAATTTCTCTTATTATATAAAGAATGCATTATTCTGCATTGATTTTTTTCCCGAGAACTTGTTATTCCACATCAGTTGCATTTCCCATCATAACACCATACACTGTCTCCCACACACATACTCATACCTCACTGCCGGCCATCTTCCTTGTGCAAGTGCATTTGCCCTTCAAGACTTAAACACCATCTCCTCCTGGAATCCTTCACTTAGGCTTCCAGATTGAGCACAGTGGACCTTCCTTGTACGTCTCTTTCATGACATTTAGATCACATTTTATTTGTTGAATCACAAGTTAGTATTTCCCTCATTCAGAATAATGGCTTTGCTTCATACATCTCTGAATCATCTGAATCTAGGAAAATTACTGGCAAATAATAGATGCCTATTAACATCTTATCTAAGAGCTCATGAAGAAAGGAATGGGATTGTTGTTAAGCAGGCTTTGGTGAATTCATAACTCTGTATCCACGTGTTAGATTACTCACCATCACATGGGTGTGTGGTTCTCTTACATTTGATGTTCCAGCAGATGGTCTGAAATCCTCATTACTGTTATTCTTTCTTAAAATAAAAAAGAAGAAAAGAAAGGAAGAAGGGAAAGAAAGAGAGAAAGGAAGGAAGGGAGGGAGGGAGGGAGGGAAAGAAAAAAAAGAGAGAAAGAGAAAGAAAGAAAGAAAAGAAAAGAAAGAAAAAGAGCTAAAAATGATAAAAAGAAAGCTAAGAATAACTCTCCTGCAATTCTGGAATAGATTCTGTTTTTGGCCTCTGATTCCTCATGCAGTCATGCTGAGGCCTTGCTTAAGTGTGTCCATGTAACTGGTTGAATTGGAGTTGGCTAAGGATTTATTTCCCCCAGAGCCAATTTTTGCATTCTCAGTATAATTAATTCAATCCACAAAGCATTTTTTGAGCAAATAATATATACTAGGCAAGGCAAGAACACAAATTTGAGCAAGTCGTGGTCTCTGCACTCAGGTAAAAGAAAGAAAATTGAGTGAACTGATTTGTGGCTGCCTATATGCCATGCAGACTTTTGGTGTGAACACATACGGGGGATGTGTTTCTGTATGTTTAATTTTCTAGTCTGTGTCCCGGCCTCACACGACCTGCCCTATAGAGCAGAATCCCCCCAAAAAGAATATCAGATGGGCAGTCTGCATTACCACAAACTACTCTGCAACAGGCAGGTCACCTTGAAGGATGAATCCTCCCTTGTTCATGCCTTTCCAATGCATCCAAGAGAATAAGACAGGTCTGTCTTAAAACACAATGTCTTGGCTTTCGTTTTTCAGGGAGAAGATTTGTGTGTGTGTGTTTGGGTAAGATATTTTAGATAAAAGTCTTGATGCTCTAAAAAGGAAAAACTAACAAGGTACTTCTGAGATTAGACAGGTAATTTAGAACACGGAGTCAATTCACATCTCTGGGGTGGACAGAGGCACATAGCCTGCTCTCAGAATCAATAATCAAAACAAATCCTATCCCAGCAGGTCATATGGTATCTGTCCAGTTCGTAAAAGCTTGAGCTCCTATTTTTAGATTTATTCTCACACTAAGGAGACAGCAGTGACATAAAGGAGTTTTGTTCAAAAGCCTCTAGCCCTTTTCAGAAGCGAGTTTTCCTTTAAATAGGTTTCTTACCTTTTCTTTCTTTCCTGTCTCTCCTGCTCTAATTAAAGCAGATTTTATGGAGGCTCTCACATTTTCAAAGCCACATTTTCTGTTTTCAGTGTTGGCTCTCAGCTTTCTATTTGATGAATAAACTAGGCACTTCACACACTTGCTAAACAAAGTATTTTTTGTTTGTTTGTTTTCCAGAAACCTTGGGGAACCTGTGGATTTTAGAATCAACCCATATGCATTCCTTGCCAAATCCCTGAAAGTTCCACTGTTGTTTTGGGGAGAAAATATATGGTGTCTGTACTGAAAACCTTGTGGGCTTCCAGAGCTTGGGTAAAATAACTAATTCTCAGACAATTGAGGTCAAAGGTGGCATATAGTTAAAGGGCAAGAGAATGAGACTTGGCCAGAGATGAAGCAGCACAGAGAAAACTACAGAATCAAGAATTAATGCATTTCCAACACTGTTCTCTCATCCATCCAGAACTCTGCTGGGTTACCCATGGCTTCTGGGTTTTCAGAGGAATATGGATAGCCCTCTCTTTAGTTCACGACTAAGCTCCCACTGTGGGACCTAAGAAATAAATCCTCAAAAATCACACGTAAGGGGCCAGCCCTGTGGCTTAGTGCTTGGGTTTGGTGTGCTCTGCTTTGGCAGCCCGGGTTCGCAGATTTGGTTCCATGGCGTGGACCTACACCACTCATCAGCCATGCTGTGTTGGCATCCCACATACGAAATAGAGGAAGATGGGCACAGATGTTAGCTCAGGCCGAATCTTCCTCAAGTAAAAAAAAGAAAGAAATCATGCTTGTAATTTAATCCATTTGAGGAAAGGGCAGAACATAAGACTGAAAAGCCTCTAGTGACAGCAGCTTCCTAATCCCAGGACTGACCCAGACAGGGAGTCAGAGGAGAGAGAACATGTTTTGACATCAGACAAAGTGGACTTGAGGCTTCATCACTGCTACCCTCTGGGCCACACTGGAAAAATTATTTCATCTCTTTGAGGCTTGGTGGGTCCATTTTTAAAATAATACATACATTTTATTCATCATGTTTTTCGTATGCCAGGCCTTGTATAAGAACTTGACTAATATTACCTCATTTGATCCTCTAAACCACTCTAAGAGGTAGAAAATATTAGTATATCTAATTTCTAATGAGGAAACTGAAGCTTAGAGAGATCAAGCAACTAAATTGTAAAGTGGGAATATCTTGCAAGGGAGTAGTTAAAATAATAAAATTAATAAAATAATAAAAGAGCACCTGGCATGCGGCAGACACAGAATACTAGCGGTGCTGAGGGTGGTGGTGGTGCTGGAGGTGCTGGTGGCTGGGATCATGAGCTGTTGACTAGCGCACGGGCTGAGGAGTGAGGCTCAGGAGGAGGGAGGTTTGGAGCTCCTTCAGACTTAGCTTAGCGCCTCACCTGGAGTAGCTATGCGACACATACGCATTGACTGGCGTTGCCAGGATTGTGTGTGCCCCATAAGGACTTGGAGGCCAGGTGCAGGCATTTTTACGGAGCGCATGCCTCAAGGCTGGCCTATCTAAACTGTGTGCTATCAGAGAAGATGAGCATGAGGCTTGAGTCAAGGCAAACCTGTGATGAGGAGTTATGGGACTCCAAGAAAGGTCCCGTGTGGGTAGCAACTAACACTTTCTGAAACAGCGTCTATGCTTTTCTAAAATTTTGCCTTAAGCAGCTGGGTTGCTTCAAACTCGGGTTTCAATAAAACTGAAACCATCTGGACCTTTTCAAACTCAGGTTTCAATAACGCTTAAGCTACCTATATAAATGCAAGTAGAGTATTAATATTAAGCTTTTACACTTGTAAGGAATAAATGAATCGAATATGAACACTTGGCAAATGCACTGACAATGAATACAAGCTTATTTAATTAAAAAAAAATAGGCCCTTAAGTGGCAGTGATTGTGAAAAGGAAGTTGCATGTGTTTTAAAATACAAGTTGGCTCAGGAAAAGAACTTCAGATGGTGTTTGATAAGGGAGCTAGATATCTGGGGGAAAGGAGGTGGGGACTATCTTCCCAGGACATGTTTTCTCTTTCAGTGATCAGCTATCAAAGATGATGACACAATATGAAGTATTGTACACATATTATGCTCTTTACTAATGTCATTTAGTTTAATCTCACAAAAACTCTGCAGAGCAAGTACTCTATCTTCCCTTTCAAGATGTTGAATTCGAAAAACAGGGAGATGAAGCCATTGAGAGGTTCCGCAGCTCCGTGGAAGGACTGCTAGTGAAATAGAGGTCTTCTTCCACTTACAATGGGGTGACATTCTGATAAACCCATTGTAAGTTGAAAATATCGTTAAGTCGAAAATGCATTTAAGACACCTAAGCGACCGAACATCATAGCTTAGCCTAGCCTGCCTTAAACGTGCTCAGAACACTTACATTAGCCTACAGTTGGGCAAAGCCATCTAACACAAAGCCTATTTTATAATAAAGTGTTGAATATCTCCTGTAAAATGGTTGTAAGTGAAGGCTGTTTACCCTCGTGATCACATGGCTAACTAGGAGCTGTGGCTCTCTGCCGCGGCCCAGTATCACAAGAGGGTATCATACCCCATATTGCTAGCCCAGGAAAAGAGCAAAATTCAAAATTGGAAGTACAGTTTCTACTGAATGTATATCACTTTTGCACCATCATAAAGTCAAAAAATCACAAATCAGCGACCATCTGTAGAGATTTGACCATAAAACCCATGTTCTCATTTATAGCAAACAAACCATGATAATATGTCCTCTAGCTCCCAGGTAGTTTGTACAGTGTATTTGCCTGGTCCTGTTGTTCTCCTAAGCTAATTTTAGGCAAAATGTCGCCCCAGCTAAAATCTTTATTTCCTAGCCTAGCTGCCTTGAGGAGTCAGGCGTCTTCTCCAACTCTCACTCTTGCCATTTATCTGCAGTAGCATCTAGGTACACCCTGTCAAGGCTGTATTGTATAAGAAAATGCCAGTGAGAACCCACTTATATCAAACTTGAAGATTCTCAGAAGGCCCATCTAACTGGGAAAGACCCAGGCCATCTAACTGGGGGAGACCTGATCCTCCCCTTCAAACATTCATGATCTACTGAGAGAAATAGGCAATAAGCAGATGCTCATTAAACAATGAAGGAAGTGAACATGGGGACACTACAGGAAGAAAAAGAAGAGGCACCAAATCCAAGCTAGGACTAGATGAAAGTGATTCCTGGAAAACGGATGTCTGAGGTTGATCTTGAAAATGAGAGTGGAGTAGACAGAAGAAACGGTAAGTGGCAGGCTAGGCGAGGAGTAGTGGCAAAGGGTACAGAATGATTAAGGAGACAAACATCAGGGGGACTTCGAGTGTTTCTGTGTTGTTGGGACACAAACTGTGATGTGTGGAGTGGGCTTATGACCGAAGGGATAAGGCTTGGCCTGGTCAATAAGGGCCCTGCATGTCATGTTAAGGAGCTTGGACTTCCCCGTCTGGGGAACAGAAAGCTACTGAAAGTTCCAGCAGAAAAGCTGCTTCTCAGATTTGTATTTTAGATTAAAATACCAATATATACTAATATTAATACTATTAATAATAATTCTGTTGTTTCTAGGACTGAGGCCCTTCCAGATTTTTGATCCCTAGCTGGATGCCTTGCTCATGTCTGTCTGGCTGGCTCACCACTGTGAACACAGTCTCTCAACATTCCAGATGTCTCTCTGGAGCTAAGCTAGTTGCTTTAGCCATTTTCTTATTTACCTAGGACCTTAATGCACATGCTAGCCTGTCCCAGACTACCTCAAACCCAAACGTGCCTTGTTTCCCGGGCATAAGTTACCATGACCTCCTTTGTACATCATTACAATCTCCAAAAGTCCTGTGCTCACTTATATGTTAGAGGTATGGGGGAGAAGCACAGTCATCCAAGTTCATTTTCATGGATTACCTCACTAAAACGCAAAAAACACTGAGTAGGTATTACTAGTGTTATTAATAGTAACCATTTTATACAGATAGAGAAAGGAAGCACAGAGGCCATTAGTGGCAGAGCTGGGATTAAAACCCTAGGCTGTCTGGAGAGCCTGAGCTCCCACACACTATGCAACATGGATTCTTAATATTAAGTCCTTTCAACTCTAGTTTTCAGCAGTAATACTGGGACTGACAAGATCGAGATCTTGGATTTGTCTGCCAATTCTATGACATATTTTTATTCAATTTTTATTTATTTATTTTTTACTATTATACAAACAACACTTTAGATTGTGGTCTTGCTTTACAGCTTTCAAACACATACACATATCCCCCTTCTTCCCCTGAATGAAGGTGCATTGCCAGAGTCTAAGAATCATTATATGCTCTATAAGACTGAACAGCCAACCTTAAAGAAGAGTTACCATTTTAGAAATTCCTCAGTATCAACATAAGTGACAGCAGTCACCAATAAATCAGATACAAGGCCTAGAAGGGAGATTGTTCATAAAATATGTTTCTCATGCCATTTTCTAACTTTTCTCCTTCTGGCTGAGACAGTAAGATAAACACACATTTTCTCTCTTAAGCCAGTTCACTGTAATTGGGTAGAGGATCTTACCTCAAGCAGAATAGCTTTGCGCTGTCGAAAAATCCAAGGTCTCCCAGGCTAGAAAAACACCTTCTAAAATGGAAATCATGTAAAGACCCTTTCTAAAGCAGTACAGCAAAGCATGACAGGGCTGGAGGCTTTAGTTATTCTGAGTCTTTGTGATTCATAAAGATGGATGCAGTAGCAGTGGAGATGGAACTCTCTCGTCCCCAATTGGAGGGAGAGAGGCCACTGTGAAGAACAAATTGTATCTTCATACCCAATCTCTCTGCTAACCCTGAGGGCAAAAAAAATAATAGCTGGTAGGAAATACAGACATGCATTCTCATGAAGAGATACCAAATCTGTTTCTTCTGGTGTGGAAGAAAGGCAGGATAAACAAAACAATAAGCAAAACAAAAACAAATCTGCCTGAATGGACATGTTCATTTGCCATCAGCACTATCAGACTCGCCTGAACAACCTCTTAGCCTGAGGAGCTTCCCAATGATGCTGGAATTGTTTCTTTTGACTTTTGTTTTAACCTTAGTTCTTCTTTTAATTGGTCTAAATTGCTTTTATTTCCTAAGAAGAAATTAGTATGAGTTGGAATCAGTTCTGGCTGTTATTGATTCTAACTCAGCTTCATAAAAGCTAAGTGGCCCCAGGGAATTTGCTTGACCTTTACAACCTTCCTTTCTCTTGTCTGTGCAGTGGGGGTAATACCATTATCCTAACTCTTGGGGATATTGTGGGGGTTTGATAAGATAGAAAACCTCACAATTTAGCACCTGCCATACAGATCACATTTAATATTTTGTAGACGTTATCATAATTTTCTCAGTTCACTAAATGTTGAGTTGCCAATTGTATTTTCTTACTGTGGTCATATAGTGGTTGGAATATTCTCCATTCCATTGGTTCTCAAACATTTGTCTCTCAAGACTCCTTTACATTCCATAAATTATTAAAGAACCTAAAGACCTTTTCTTTTTTAATGTTGTTTATATCCATCAATATTTACTATATTAGAAACTAAAACTGATTTTTCCAAGTTTATCATTTCAGTTAAAAATTACACTGTTATACTCTTTAGACATTGACATAAATACCTTATTTTTGTGAAAAATAATGATATTTTCTAAAACAAAAACAGAATTAGTAAGGAGAGCAGCATTGTATATTTTTGATAAATCTCTAATGTCTAGCTTAGTTTAAGGTATCTATATTTGCATAGCTACTTCTGCATCTAATCTGTTATGATATATACATGTATATTATATATATTTTTTTGGTTGAAGTATATGAAGAAATCTGGCTGCACACAGATACATAGTTAGAAAAACGTAGGTCCTCATAGACCCTCTGAAAGGTTCTCAAGGACCTCTCAAGACTGTCCTATGAGAACCTCGGTTCTATTCAAAGCACAAATTTCTGCTACCCCCTTTCCCTCATTTATCTTGTTGATAGCCCTAAAGAAAGGGTACTAATCTGAAGGGTCAGGCATCCAGTTATTGATTGTGCCTTGACTGTGCGTTAAAGAGTCAGACACCTAGACGTTTGTCTCTTTCCCAACCACATAATAGAAGTGGTAGGTTGACTCTCTATACCCTCTAGTTCATCACTTCACATATGGTATGCCAGGGCTGGTTCCCTTTCTTCCTCTAATCTGTACTTTGAGCCTTTATGAAGGCTGTGGACATCTTATTCTCAGCTTGGAAATAAATATAAACCATGCATACTAAATCAAGTTATAGTTTTGGAGAACTTGGAAATACACTGTTATTCAAAAACAAATGTCATATAGGGAATAGAAAAAGGAAAAAAATAATTTCAACACCAACTTATTTATTAAAATAATCTTGTTAGCAAGTTTCTCTCTCTCTCTCTCTATATATATATATATATAAAATACTTTTTGTATGTAATGGCTTTGATTTTTATTTTCAATAATAATGTTGGAAAATAAGAAAGAGATTCATCAATGGGACAAAAAAATTAAGGAAATTCTAAATGTTAGAAGACAAGGTCAAATCTATGGCAAAGACAGAGCAGAGGAAAACATAGGCCAAAAGTGAGAAGCAAAAGCCATCCTTCACAACAGAACCTTGAGGAAACTCCAATCCAAATTTCATTAAATATATTATTTAAAGAACTACATTTGCAAATTTTAGCTAGTTGGATCCCACCCTATTCTCTGTCAAGTCCAATAGAAGTTTCTGTGGTAATAGAATGCTCTATAATCTGGACTGCCCAATACAGTAGCCACTAGCTACATATAGATAGTAGGACACTCAAAATGTAGTTGATGTAATTGATGAATTGTATTTTTAATTTAATTGAATTGAATTGAAATTAAATTAAATTTCAAAAGTCAAATGTGGTTAGTGGCTCCTGTACTGGACAGGGTAGATTTAAACAAAGAAGATATCTTCACATGAGAAATGTTAATTAAATTTTATTTTATTCAAATATTAGAGTGCAATGTCGTTGGAAAGAATGAGGTAGGTCTATTAGCTGACAGAGAGAGATGTTTACAATGTGATGTTTTTTGTTTTGCTAAATTAGTTGGAAAATGTTAGAGACAATATAGTGTATATTCATAAAAAAATTTCTGAAAGCATATATACCACCTTTTGGGGAAGAGTTGGACTTTCACTACTATATATGTTTAATGTTCTGAAACAAAGATGCAATATATAGAAAAATATAAACATGAGGGGAAAAATTAGTCATAATTGTGCTACCTACAGATAATAACTTTTAAGAGTTAAATATGTTTTCTTCCTTTACCAAATAAATTTAAATAAGTTGTTAAAAAGTTAGATATAAAAATTGAAAACTTTAAAAAAATAGAATAAAATTCATTTACCTCACCTTGAGATGAAAGAGTAATTTTTAAGTATTAAAAAGAGTGAAAAAAAAGCAAATTCCGAAGGAACAGTTCAATATATTTGAAACAAGAATTGCTATATTTTATAATACATTGTAAGTAAAATTAAATTCAAATTCACAGTAAAGATATCCACCCACAAAATGATAAATAAGACACTGTGGTGGTAAGTAGAATAATGCATGTCTCATTCATCATTGTGTCCTCAGATAACTAAAAAGAGTGCCCAACACAAAGCTGTCCCTGAACAGACATGTGTAAAATAAAAAAGAATTTTTAAACACTGGAAAGAACACAAATGAGCAATTCACACAAGAGGAAATGGAAGGAATTAATAAAAATGAAAAAGTTAAACTTCACTAATTATCAAAGAATGTAAATGGAAACAACATTTATATGCAATCTTCTATTTTCAGAACAACAATAGCTCAAATAACGCTAGAGAGAATATTGTGACTTAAAGTCTAATGTGTTAGAGGTTGTCATGAAACTGGTAAATCTCTCTGGAAAAGAGTTCAATGAAATGCCTTATGAAATATAAAAATAATTATATATTTGATCAAAACATTCTTTATAATAGCAAAAATAGAGGGCAACTTAAATATGTAACAATACTATAATGGTTATATACATGATGGTAATTATATACAGTGGAATAGTATGTAATCACAAATATTTTAAAGAGTTTTACATAGCATGGAAATTTTTTTTTTAAGTAATTTCACTTCATGCCAATAGTTTTCAACTTTTCTTGGAACATACCATTTTCCACTGAAAATTTATATGGAAACATAATACATAATATAAATTTATTTGACAGTTAATATTTATAAAATTTTTTATTATAAAACCACACAATGATATTAATAATACTTTTCAATTAACTAAGGTGTGATAGATGACACTTGCAGTCATATGTAGGCTTCTACATCAAAATTGTTTCTGATATTTTGATTACACTACATTAGAAAATTGTGGTTTTCCTAGAATTTTGAATGGTAAAAAATTTGAAGTAAAACAACTCATCCTGTAAATTAAATTAAACTTGTTCAAAACCTTGGATGAAAAGTACTAAAATTGTGATTGTAAGTGGAGGTGCTATGGCTTTTATAGCTTATCATAAATATTAAAGTTAGAAAAAAATAACCAAACCTTATCCCTAATACTAGAACTATAGAAAATGATATAATCATATCAGATATACATTTCTCACTGCAAAACTAATTATTTTAACCTGAAGAGAGCAAGCTTCTTGTTCAAAATTTGACCTGACATGTGGCAGTGTACAGGTGCCATAATAATGACCTTATCTTAGACTGTACATAGAGGGCCATGTTCAGGCTTCATTTATTTAAAATACTTACACATATCTTCAAATTTTCCAATTAATTTCACTTTAAAAGAATATCAATTATATTTCGAAAGTGGAAAAAAATTTTTCCAAAGTCTTCCTAAAATAGTCTGATTTGAATATGGTGGTGTTTTGCATGCTAGTTTTAAAAGTAGGTAAAATATATTTTAAAACAAAAGTTTAATCGTCTACCCCATAGCACTTCCGTAGAACACTGCAATACAGAATGATGATAATTCTGCAGAATAGATATCAATATTGATACCACTTTTAATGTAGGTATAGATGTATACAGAGATACAATACAAATAAAGATATGCGTGGGAGAAAAAGAACAAAACACCAAAATATTGGACATAAAAAATATTGTAAGTAGGTTGTCATATGAAAATTTGTTTCCACTTTTAGTTTTCTTTATTTTCCAAGTTATCTATTATGAGCATTTTCTTGTTACCAAAATTCAGTATTATAGTTTAAATGATTTTTCTTCTCAAAACTGTTTATCTTTTCATCTTTTAGATGAGCCATGATGTAATTTGAAAAGAAAACCTCTGAGTCACTTGTGATAGATACTACTTCAGTAGAAGAACTTTTTAAATTGCCATGAGCCTTGTATTCCATCTAATTATCATGCTTTCATTTATTCATCATCTTACTCAACAAATAGTTTTTGAGAAGCCACTATATGCCAGGAACCCAGGTATCACGGAGTCAATTCTTTTATCTAGGCCTCAGGGCTGGCAAATAATTTTGCGGCCACATTAATGATGATCCTTGTTTTCCGTATTGCTGTAATCAAGAGATTCCTAAAAGCATCTTGCATAGAAAACCATCTACTGAACTAGCCCCACTAAAAAGTAAAAAGATATGCACAATGTGTGTATATATGCACGTACATTGTGCGTGCCTGTGTATGTGTGTCAGTGTGAAGCTAATTATTTTTATTATAATACTCCTGTTTTAAAAATTTGGACAAATATTGTACATGCTAGGCTCTAGTTTCAAACTTACTAATTCATTTATTATTGTTGCTTTTAATGTACTAGATGCCAAAGATTACTGAACACATTAAAAAACTGATAATTTTAGCAAGGCAAATACTATTACTTTAAATCCACATAGATAAAAATGTAATTTTTTTTCCAGAACACAATGCTAAATTAAGTGACTTTTGAATTGAAAGCCATGCATAAAATGCCCACTCTCTGCTAGAGTCAAGATGGGCTTAAATGCGAAAATACAATTTGTAAAAGGCTAACACATAATGGAGAAGAATTTAAAGTTTAAGAGAAAATGTCTCCTAAATGTCCTTGCTTGAGATCATGAGGCGATTCATAGGAATATTTATGGACCAAGCCATGAAATATTTTGCATGTATTTATTTCTGAGCCACTCAGAAGCTTTCTGAGTTACAAGCATGGTCTGCAGCCATTCATTCCAAAAGTAGATTTTAATAAGTCTCTAGGTGCGCTATCGCAGCTGAATATAAGAAAGAGTCCTAGAACTAATTCTGGGAAAGATATGCCAGAAGCTATTAGTGAGCTGAATCTATAGCATAATTTATCATTCACTGAAGCTCGAAGTCATCATTTTGTCCCCAAGAGCCCAATGAATGCATTCCTCCTTCTCTGTCTGTGTGTTAATTCTACCTTTGGGCCTTACTAGAATATCACAAAATTTGGATTATATTTCAGCTAATGTACAATGTACATTACAATATGTATATATATGTACAATATGTATATATACATATGTACTACACTTTTTTGAATTTTATTAACAATTTTTTTCCAGCAGATACCAAATCTTTAACTGACAAATACCTTTTACTGCTAAAAATTTAAATTCTTCATAATAAAGTAGTAATAAGGTAACATTGATTCCACTTATTTCTTTAGGTGCTATTGAAGCATTATAAATAATGTGTTGATTTTTCTTAAACGAAATAATTGTATATTTTTGATAAATTTATTTACAAGATATTAGGTTTCTTGAAATTATCCTATTTTTAAAGTTATAAAATATGAGTTAAAGGCAAATCTGAGCATGTTACTTCTCTACTAAAACTCTCTTCAATGGCTCATCATCTACAAAATAAATTTCACATTCACATGTCTCACTAGAAAGTTCATAATATGTTTCTCCCTACCCTCCTAATTCATCCTTCATCTCTCCTCCACATTCAGCCATTCCCAACTGCCTGTACACCCAACTTGCCATGCCTTTCCTCATTGCTCACTATCTAGAATGTTCTTCTCTGTTCCAGTCATGAAGCTCATACTCTTCCTTCAAGATGTTGTCCAAGTCCAATCTCCTCTGGCTTTTCATAAACTCATAGCAAAGTCACATTCTTCTTCCTATATAATTATGACATCATTTTATTTTATTTATGTGTTTGTATATCTACTTCCTACAATAGAGTGGGAGTTCCTCAAGATTAGGGATAATATGTTACTACTGCCTAGCACAGTACCTGGAGAAGATAGGTATTTAGTTCATATCTATAAAAACACTTGAATGAGTAAATAGATGCAAAAATTTTAAAAAGTAGCAAAGTACTAAGGAAATAAACAGGCAAAACTAATTTTCCTAATCAACGAATGTTACATTTGAACGTTACTAAATGCAAGTACTGATCTGCTGCACACATAATGCAGAACAACCAAAGTCGATCTGTTGATATTTGCAATAGATGTGTCCCCAAAACTTTATAATGGCAATACTGTTATTTGTATATATATATATATTTTTAACTTGGCCATAACCACTGAATGAAACAGTATCTCAAATAATAGTTCTCTTTCTATACAGAATATATGATGGACTCCTTTAAATCATAGATCTGAACCAATGTTGAGTTCAAAATTCCACTCTTAAACGTATAGAAACATATATTTGTTGGCTATAACCAGGTCATTTCTTATACTTTAAATTTCACTTGTGGTTTTGATAATTATCTTTCTTTTCTGGGCTGCTTCTCAGGTTTAAAACAAAGGTATTTGGGGCCAGCCCCGTGGCTTAGCGGTTAAGTGCGCACGCTCCGCTGCTGGCAGCCCGGGTTCAGATCCTGGGCGCGCACTGACGCACCGCTTTTCCGGCCATGCTGAGGCCGCGTCCCACATACAGCAACTAGAAGGATGTGCAACTATGACATACAACTATCTACTGGGGCTTTGGGGAAAAAAAAGGAGGAGGGTTGGCAATAGATATTAGCTCAGAGCCAGTCTTCCTCAACAAAAAGAGGAGGATTAGCACGGATGTTAGCTCAGGGCTGATCTTCCTCACAAAAAAAAAAAAAAAAAGTTACTTGTTTGTTTTGTCTTCTAATCCCTATATAAACAAGATATAAAAAGATAAATTGGAATAATTTGAGGAGAGAATGTTGTTTTTAGGAAATATAAACTCAAATGCCTACAGACATCAGGCTATTGAGAATGATAGGATATGAATAACAACAGGGAGTGGTGGGGTTTGAAGCTAATTGGAAAGTACCTACCCTTCCTAGGAGCAGCAGCTGCATTAAGTGCTACTAGATGCCTTGTGAGAGGACCACCAGCCAGTGTGTTGTCTGAATTACTACTACATTTTTTTTCTTCTTCCTCCTCCTCCTTCCCCTCCTTCTTTACAACGAAGGACAATAGTCTAGATTTTTATGAGAAAAAAATCTTCTAATTTATTAAAGTCAGAAATTTTTAACACTTTGACAATGACTGTACAGGTTGAACCAAGCATTTCTGTGAGCCGAATCCTACCATTTTGTGCTATCTTATCTTGGCTCATTCAGTACCTAACTAATTGGACATTATACTCATTCATTCTCACATTGCACAAGATTCAAGCTTATTTTGAAAAAGAAAAAAACTCCACATGGTGAAATTTTCACTCTCTCTCAGGTGGATGAGTTTGAGTTAATCATTCCATGAATGCCGAGGGTTGTCTGCTCTCTGATCTCAGATGCCCCATATTTTCCGTCTTGGTGGCTTACCCTGGTGGGTTGTGTTTTATATCCTTTCTTTACTATGTCTACATGTTTAAATTTTACTCATCTTTTTTACTCAGTTTTTCCCATTTATCTACTTTTCTCACTATGCTTCTATGCCTACTTAAGTTACACATACTCATGTTATATTGCACTAGATCTTAAGCTTACTCCTTTGTTTCCTGTGAAGACCTAGGCACAGTGTTTTTCACATATTTAGTTTTTGTGCTGACGTTGCTGACATTCAAAGGTTTTACATTTGTTGAAGAGCTAGTATTGTGTGTTAATGTAAAATGCAGAATTAATCTTCCCTGATATGAAAATGACCTTTAAATAAAGCACTTATAGGTAAAAATATCCAAATTGTATTTAGTTTGCCCTATTATCCAATTGGCTGATGTCAGATGAATAACTTCAATGCAAAGAAGACAAATCTTCAGATGTTGAGTATATTCTTTATATTTTAATAAGTTACATGCTTGATGCAAAAGACTAGTATTATTAGTAATGGTGTTCTGATAGTATTCCTTGATTTTTTTTTTTTAACTTATGAATAGGTTCCTGGTCTCCTTAGAAACAGTTTAAAATACGTTTCTTTATATTTTTAAGTAAATAATTACATTCTAAACCACAACAAAATGGAGAAGGAAATGCAATTGAAAGGCACAGTAGAAACCTATAAAAATTGATTTTTTTCAAGAGATTAGAGATATTAGGCAAAGTGTTCAGGTAATCAAAATCTACTTTCCGCCATTTCTAATTAAAGTGCAAATAATTTCAGAACTAGATTTAGGCTCTAATACAGGATGGGGAAATCCATAGGATTTGGAGTCAGAACTTAACGACTTCAAGCCAACCAAATTGTGTAATCTTGGAAGAGTTACTTTCTCTCTTCATTCCCCATTTTTTTTTTTACACAGGAACTTAATATAGTCATGGGAAAAATGTTATTAAATAGATAAAAGAAGAATCCAGTGAAAGCAAGCTAACATTGTTCTTGTGAGAATTAAATAAGATAATATGTGAATATGGTCCATACCCTGTAAACACTATGCAGCTCTAAGTTGTGTCATTGTTATGTCATTTTCTTTAAATAAAACTATTGTATTTTGCAAGGGAGATCTCCAATGGCTAGGACCATTACAGGGATGGTACTTGGCAGGAATTAGCCTAGCACTGTGTTTGGCATATCATTGGCTTTCAATATTACTTATCAAAAAAAGGGAGGGTAGGATTAGATAAGCCCCACGTTCTCTTACAAACCAAAGACTGAACAAAACGGAGAAATATAGAACCACATCTGTTCGAGTTATAAGCTTCAGTTGGATCTGAAAGAAATATAAAAGTTGTTTTTTATATAATATATTCACCTTCTAGTGGCAAATGACTTCTGGCACATCAATGCTAACCTAAAATTTTTAGAGGTATTTTAAAAATGATTTTACAATATAGACCTTATTTAAAGCTAAGGATTATCATATTTTGAATGCTTCTGCAGAACAGAATACTTTAAAATATTTTAAACATATTTTTACCATTCTAATTGGTTTCTTCATAGTACTATTGTACTTTTGTCTATAGAACAATATCCTGAGTCATATTATCAACACCTCTTCAGATAATTTGAATCATTTAATATTCACTAAGGAGAAGTTGAAAGCTTTAATAATTCAAAGCAACTCATTTACCTTGAAGTTATTCTTCTTCTTTGGAAGTTAGAATAAACGAGAATATTTACTTTTGAAGAAATTAGCGAATCCTTATCTCTAATGTGTAAGCGGCTCTTACGAAG
This sequence comes from Ceratotherium simum simum, assembly GCF_057802395.1. Lineage (NCBI taxonomy): Eukaryota > Metazoa > Chordata > Mammalia > Perissodactyla > Rhinocerotidae > Ceratotherium > Ceratotherium simum. Next base: position 37,125,602 of record NC_141906.1, read on the forward strand.
ATAATTTTTGCTATGATAAAGGAACAAAAACAAAAATAAAACAAAACCAAGAAATCACTTAATATCATTTTTGTTTGCTTATTTTTAAGGAAAAGAGATTATCCCATGTTTATAGCAAAAAGAAAATAGCTTGAAGTGGTGGAAAGGGAAAAAGAAAACTGCCAACTCTGGTGTCCCCAGATAGGATAGTTTGAGAGTTATCCTGCCAAAGTATCCCAAGTCTCAATCACACCTTGGGTTACATTTCTCAACCCCCTGAACTCTAAATGGACATTTCCCTGAGATTGTGGTCACAATAATTCCATTGTTTTGGTGATTGTAAAATGTTGACTCTAATTTGGATTGTCCTCTAGTGTCCTTGCTAGACACATCTTGCACTAATTTTCACAGAAGAGATATTTAAAGTGAAAAAAGAAAGTGATTACCTAAATTGTATTTTATGTGGGCACCAGGCCAACTTCTTGGACTTGTGAAGAATATCATGTGCTCTTTCTTAATAGAAGTCAAGACCTTGATTTTTTACAAAAGCCTGCAGTCTCAGCAGCTCACTGACCTTTGAAATCACTGCACTGAATGGAAAAGGAAGACTTCCAATTCATGGAACAGTGACATTTTTCCCTGCCGTATTTTTATCCATAAAGCAACATGCTGACTATAAGCTCTTGTGTCTCTGCCTCCTCTAGGTTTCATCAGTGATGATTTGTCTTTGTGGTCTAAGCAACAGTATAAGAAATTACTTACTGTGCCCATATGCCGCAATCCAGACCAAGTCAAGGACTTCCTGAGCCATTGGCTGGTAGGATCTAAAATTCGTGCTTCTCCTATCAACGTAATAATCATGATGACAAAGACATTTTAAGACCAGCAGAATTCCTCTCTCCACCCCAGCTCCTCTGTGTTGTCATATTCTTTACAATAACAACAATGCCAGCAACTACAAAAATACTACTTTTTACTTCACACCTGTGAAATATCAGGCATTAGCCTGGCGTTTGGAATACAAAGTCTATCATTCATATTATCAATGGCAATGTTATTTTCACGATGTGGGAATACATAGATTGAATTGAGGTTCAGTAAGGTTAGGCAGCTTACTGAAGTTGCAGTGCTAGGGACCGGGCTTCTCTCTCAGTTTCTCTACTTATCAATCTCAATCGCACTCTTCTTGTGCTAACCTAACTCTTATAATTTGAGCTCTTCCCAGTAAATATGAATGAAATGACCCAGTGATGTCATGATACCACCACTCCTCTGTTCCCTGAAAATATACAATTTCTACCTCTGCTCCCAGTATTTTTATTGACTGGAACAACTTTCAGTTATAGAACTCTTCCCCAAAGCACAGTTATTCAAAACAAAGTTCAAATCCATCCTATGCAAAAGGCATTCTTATATTTCATTGGTTACAATTCTGTCCTAAGAACTTTGAGATCCTGGCTTTGCTGACTTGACCTCTTAAGGTTCTTGGCTTTTTACTTTATGCTGTAGTGACACAAAGCCACTGGTCATTTCCTGGGCAGGACATGTACTTCTTTATATTGGTGCTTCTGCTTATGCCCTGCCTGGGATATTTTCCTCAAAAATCTTTATTCAATGAGTACTTACTATTATCCTTTAAGAATCATATTAGATGTTACCTCTTCTAGGGAGTCGACTCTGACTCTCAAGATCTATGTTCCAACAATAATATTCTATGCTTGCTCTTTAACTCTCTGAGCACCCCATTATACTAAAATTATCCATGTATGTCTCTTTCTCCCTCACAAGACAATGTCTCGTTGCCTCCATAGTACCTTGTCTAAAGCCTGGCACATTTGTAAATAAATACATGAGGAGAAGTTCTATAACTTATCAAAATATGTCTTGTACATTAGTTATTTCTGTATGTTTGGATGTTCCAGCCTAAGTTATTTATATATTAATTTATTCAATCAATAATGTACATGCCCTACCCCAGTGGTCAAAAATACAACTCTCTAAAGATTATCTGGATCAAATCCTGGCCTGGCCAAATACTAGCAGTATGATCTTGGACAAGTTATTTATCTTGTGTCCATCTTAGTTTTCTCATCTAAAAATAGAGATAATAATAGTCAAATAATTGCATATGTAAAGAGTCTTTATAATAGTGCTCGCTTTATAACAAGCACTTCATTTTATTAGGTTCTGTAATTAGCTATTAATTTCATCGTTCATTTACACATGTACATTGAATACACATTACAGGCCAGGAAATGCGCTGGGTTTTGAGTATATATTAGGAAAACAAAAAATGCATGGCCTTGGCTCTCATAAAGAACACAGCACGAAAAAGAGAAAATAAGCAAGGAAATATATATACACATATATCATATACACATTATATATATACACATACACATATATGTACAAATGAAATATATGATAAATTGTGATAATGTTATAAATAAGACAATCAAGAGATCTGTGAGAGAGAACGATGTGTGTGTCCTACATTATGTCACATGGTCAAATAAGACTTCACTAAAGAGGGTCATTTAAGTTGAGAAATAATAAAAGAGTAAACTATACCAACATTTGAAAAAGAGTATTTTAGAAAGATAGACTATAACATGCAAGACGTTACAGTTGGAGAAAACCTCATATGCTGGAGGAATTAAATAAAGGCCAGAATAGAAGAGCGTGGCCAGTGAGGGAAAGCAGGTCACCAAGCTGGAGAAGCAGACAGCGGCCAGGCAATGCATGACTTTGCAGACCGAGGTAAGGAGCTTGACATTTATTCTAAGTGCAGTGAAAATCATGAGGTCATGTCTTCCTCCTTTCTGAAAAACCTTGCGACACCTCTAGAAGACACCTAATAAATACTTACTATATAAATCTGAATTGCTTACAAAGTGGCCAGTTGAGATAATTCTAAACTTTAAATAGATAGAAAACTACATAGATAAAGTGGAGTATTTCCACAATTGTTTTCCTTATTAAATTGTATATGATTTTAAAGATAGTTTCATGAGAGTGTAAGTTAGAAAAATCTTGGATCAAAGAAAGTTTAAAATGTTTCTTTACTGTAGGACTTACAAATTCTTTAGTATGTTACTGTGAACTCTGATTAACCAATAAGGAGATACAATATCAAGTCATTCCCAAACATTGTTCTGGGACCCTTTTGTTTCAGAGCCTTCTTCAGGCCTAGGGCTACATTAAACCTCAGTCCTTTCATGTAAAATGGAGACAATAAATCATTTCAAATAGTCATGATATAAGTTAAATTTGATAATCTATGTACAGTAATTAGCCCAATGCCTAACACATTTTGGTCAATAAGCATTACTATTTATAAACACGAAAATATGCTTATTAGAATGTATTTTTATCCTAGAGTTTATCACAGACACCAAAGTTGAGTAGAATATAAGATTTCATCTCAAAAGTAAAAGAGTTTACGTGTGTTTAACCGACTTCAACTAACTTAACTTCAAATTGTTATAAAACTCAAAGATAATGAATAAAAAGTAATGTAAAAGACCAACCTTCTGCCCAGAACTTGCAGATACATGGTTTCAGAGGTACAAACCTTAGTTTGTTTAATCTTAAAGTGGTAGCCAGCCTCTGATGACCCATAATGATCCCTACCTTCTGGTATTCATGCCATTTATAGACCCTTTCTACACAGAATCATAGCTGGCCTGCGTGACCAATAGAATATGGTATAAGTGATGATGTATAACTTCCCAGGTTAGGTCATAAAAGACATTGTAGCTTCTGCTTTGACCTGTGGAATACTCACTCCAGGGGAAGCTAGCCATGTCACCAAGACACTCAATATTACCTGTGGAGAGGCCCACTTGGAGAGGAACAGCCAGCTTTCCAACAGCCAGCACCAATTTGCCAATCTTTTGAGACAGCCACCTGGGGAGTGGATTCTCCAGCCTCAGTCAAGCTTTCAAATGACTATGACCTTGGACTACTACATTTTGACTTTAACCTTTTGAAAGACTGCAAGACAGAACTACCCAGTTAAACTGCCCTTAAATCCCTGCCCTGTGAAAACTGTAATAGATAACAAATATTATTATTGTTTTACGCCATTATAGTTTGGATAATTTTTTGTGAAATGGATCAGTAATGAATCTATAAACTCCTTTGTTGACAATATTTTGCTTAGTTCCATTTCCCTTTTTTAGTATTTGCAAACATTACTCACAAATATTATATTTCCTTTCCATATACCTCCCTGAGAAGAGATTCTTTGATCTGTTATTTTTTCCTTTATTCTCATTATCATCACCATCTATATCAACCTTACTTACTTGGAGGTGCTGATATCCCACTGACCATTCTACTGGCTTCTTCAGTTAAATCTCTCCTCCTCTGCAATTTTCTCCCTCTTCAATGGTTCTTTGCTCCTTTTTTACATTTGAATTGTCCATAATTATAAACAAACAAACAAAACACCCTTTATTCTATAATCCTGCCACATTGTCAAGGTATTATTTACTCATTCATTTAACCATTTATTTAAGAAATGTGAAATACCACGAAACAATATCCACTAGGTAGTTGTGAGATAAATGTAGTTTCAAAGAAGAGTCCCTACTTTTTGAGCTTACAGACACGTCAATAAGAAATTATAATGTAGGCTGGCAAGTGCCATGATCAGGGTCAGAATGTTAAACAAGTCATCACAAGCAGAATGAAGACACAAAATGACAGTAGGACTTGGCATAGAGAGGAGAAGCCAAAGTCTTAACTTCCTTAAGAATAAGAGGCATGGCCAGGAGTTAACAACAAAGATGTGATAGATGGTGGTATAACCAGAGTCTCAATGAAGCCTGACTTTTTACAGACCTATGAGTCAATGGTTATTTGGAATAGTAATGAAAGGTGTGGAGGACAATGAACTCACTTCTGAATACCAAAGTATATAAAATATGAGAAAATAAAGAGTTTCCACTAAAAAGGATTATAGAATAAGTCATATTGACAGAAGAAAAAAAAATGTTTATGCTGAGATACAAGGTATGGGAGATATTCAGTCAGTGAATAGTTTGAGAATGTAGAGGATTGCGGTAGTTATGGAATTGATTATCCATCCAGCACAATAGAGGGATAAAGGGGTCCATTAGTTATGGGAGGAGAAGGAAGTCAGATTAAGATATAGGCAGTAGAGAGAAGTATAAGGGTAAACTTAGAGTAGAGGACAGATGATCAGAAGCACTCATCTCTTAAGCAGTGGCCAAGGGTAATGAGACGTGAGCCATGATGAATATAAATGACCACAACATTTTCCTTAAGTGTCAGTACTTAGGAGGCTCCTAACACTTAGCACAATGTTTGACAAATAGAAGGCACTTAATATATTTATGTTGAATGAGACCTCTGGGTCAAAGAAAGAGATTTGAAAGTTATTAAGTTACAGACGGCAATTCAAACGATGAGTGAATACAATTACCCAAGGGGACCATGGTGAGATTCACAAAGTCGAAAACCTCCTGGGAAAGGTAAGTAACATAAATGTGTATATCAAAATAAGAGTAAGATACTAGTGTACATATTGATGTGAACTAGAATGGAACACACCTCACCTAAAGATATTCAAATATATATGTATTTGACATGCATTGGCAACCGTTGATGTAGAAAAATGGAAAGATGGTAGATATAATGAAGAAAAATGGTTAACTTATTTAGTTAACTTACTTAAATTATTCAGCACACATTCACTCTAAACTTGCCATGCTGTATCTGAGAGCAGTGGTTTGGACCTGCAGTGTCAGCATCACCTGGGGACTTGTTAAAAATACCAATGCTTCGACTTAACTCTTGACCTACTGAATCAGAAATTGAGACTGGAGCCAAGGCATTGACTCCTAAACATATGATTAGAATACTGCCTTATACCTTGTCTAATAAGCAATTCTATGTGTGTACCTTAGATTCATGCTTAATTCCATTGGGAAAGTCTTTCTTGTTCTCTAGAATAACCACCTCCTCCTCATTCTCATCCTGCTGCAGGAAAATATCTACATCATTTCTGTCAAGTGATTATTGTAATTTTAAAAACACTTAGGTGTTGCGAAGCTGACTCTTACATACGGACCATCCCATATTTTAATATTCTTGATTTTACAAATATCTTTCATTTTTTGAACTGATATCTGACTTTAAGAAACTCTTGCTTTTACACACTTCTAAGTGTAACCTTGGAAAGGTTATTTAATTTCTCAGAGTCACTCAGGATGCTGTAATAAATCAGAGGTGGGATATCCAGTCAACAGTGGGGGATGATTTGTGATTCTAAATTCCTCAGCACAAGATACTTTTTTTAACCCCATGAGGAACTAACCTTTTAAATGCAACATACACACACTCGGAGCAGGAAACCGGGTATCAGTAAATAGGTCATGTAATTGCCCTGTAAACATATCATCTTTAATTCCTTATCTTTTATCTTCTTAATTTAGTTCTTGTTAACTTTTTAAAAAGGATTATGCAAAAGCTGTTTTTGTGTATGTATGCTTTTATAAATAGAGACTACACTGGAAAATTTAATCTTTCCTAATTATGTGCATTTAAATATCTGTGTACCATATTTCCTATTTATAGTCAGTTTACGTGAAAACAACAGCTGCCCTAGAAAAATAATTGCTGGGAAAGAACTAGGGCATAACTAAGCAACCATAGGCATTTCCTGGCGAAACAATATACTTAACTGAAAGCAACTCTGCATGTTGAAATGGGAATAGAAAAACATCTATGAGCGTGTTGCTCCTCCTTCAACGGCAACTGAATTTGAGATTTAATTAGATAACTATATCCTCCATCTGTATTTTTGTACTTGTACACCATCAGGCTTCTATGACTTTCACAGTGCACATAGAGAGAACTGATATATTAATGTGGAAACAAGAGAGACTAAACCTAACATGTATCTACAGACTAGCTTGATCAATCAACAAGAGTATTAAAAAATTATTTATTAATTTTAACTTCATTGAACCCCAAATTTGCTTTGTATGTTTCACTGACTTTACGTCTGTCTTGGTAGCCCTGCTATTTGGAAGTTAGCGGACTATAAAGAAATGTGTCCTGTTAATTTTTTTTAAATGGGATTAAGTCTAATACTGGGACTGTGCATAGTATAATTTTAATACATGTTTGTATTAAGTTGGTCAATTATAGGATGGGTGCTGACGCTAGAAACTAGAATATTTCTACGTGTTGAATCTTGCTTTTTCTTAACGCATTTGTCTTTAAACTGAATGCTTTAAAACCATGTATTAAATGATCTTTTAAAATGTATATAATAAAAAATAAATTTCAAATGGTGTGCAGTGAAAGTTAAGTCTCCCCTTCACGTTGGCTCCTCTGCCCTGATCTATTAACAGATTTTAGTATCCTTCAAATTATTTTCTGTTCCCATCCTTTTCCCCTTTGTAGCTCACAGCAGACAATATTTGAATAAGCATATAAATACATATGTATGTATTGCTACATATGTCTGTCTATCTACATATGATACTACAAAAATAAGGGATATTGTGCATTCTGTTCTGGACCTTTTTTTTTGTTTTTGTTTTGTGGGTGGGTATGTATGTTCACTTTATCTTAGAGATGCTTATAGTATTAATAGATCCACTTTAACTGTATAAGAGCTTCTAAGTGTTCCATAATTATGATGTTTAATCAGACCCAATTATTAGGCATTTAAATAGTTTTTGATTTTTCATTATTATAAATAATGTTTCCACAAGCATCTTTTTCATGCATTTTGGGGATGTTATTGTGTGCATAGCTGTAGGACAGAATCCCAAAAGTGAAGTTTCTGGGTTAAAAGGTCTGTGCAGGGGCCGGCCCCGTGGCTTAGCGGTTAAGCGTGCGCGCTCCGCTACTGGCGGCCCGGGTTTGGATCCCGGGCACGCACCGACTCACTGCTTGTCCGGCCATGCTGAGGTGGAGTCCCACATACAGCAACTAGAAGGATGTGCAACTATGACATACAACTATCTATTGGGGCTTTGGGGAAAAAAAAAAAAAAAAAGGAGGAGGACGGGCAATAGATGTTAGCTCAGAGCCGGTCTTCCTCAGCAAAAAGAGGAGGATTAACATGGATGTTAGCTCAGGGCCGATCTTCCCCACAAAAATAAATAAATAAATAAATAAAATAAATAAAATAAAAGGTCTGTGGATTTAAAATTTTGATAGAAATTGACAACTTGTTCTCAAATCAGTGACAGATTTAAAGCATGATTGTATTGCAGGTAGTCCCTTCCAGAATTTAAAATCTTCATTACCCATCTCCCTCCAATTTACTCCAAATAAATGTAGAATATCAGTTTATTAAAAAGTAAGTCTATAAACAAACACATAGAGACAGAGATTGGATTGGTGGTTACCAGAGGGGAAGGAGGGAGGGAGGAGGGCGAAAGGGATAATTTGGCACATGTGTGTGGTGATGGGTTGTAATTAGTATTTGGGTGGTGAACATGATGCAGAAATAGAAGTATAATGATGTACACCTGAAATTTATACAATGTTATAAACCAATGTTACTGCAATAAACAAAAACTTAAAAAATAAAAAAATAAATAAAAAAGTAAGTCTGCTGTTCAAATGGTTACTAGACAACTCCTTTTTTCCAATGTCCCACATCCTGATATAAACATATAATACAAGTAAAAATATCATGTCTGCCAAGCAAGCATGCCTTCAACACATAAGCCCTAGGCCCCTTTCCAATCAGATTGTCACGCCTCATCCCCTTACTCCACAGGTGTTGAATCAAGTCACAATCCTGCCAACAATGATTCTGAGGGCTTATTTACCCACAACCTTATCACCATTGCCTTTTCTCAAATGTGTTAATATTTGCAATGTGTCAAGAAAAGTAAAGGTGTCTCATTATTATTTTACCTGGCATTTATTTCATTACAAAAGTGACTGAGTATCCCACTCATTTCATTAAAACTCTGGATTACTTTAGATGCCTATCATTTTTCATCAAGAGCTATGCTAATTTTCTCATTACTGACCCAATATTACTGTATGAACTCTGTAGTAAACCCCTAGATCAATTGATTTGTAAGCAAGTTTTATATTTATAACGTTATAGGCAAGTTCCTAAGTGGATGGTAGAAGTGTCCCTCTGCATAGTGAAAAGGCAGAGAAGCCACTACACTGGCAACACGTTATAACAAAAAGAACCAACGCAGGGGTTGTTCATTGAACATATACCTTATTCACCAAATAGAAAAAAAATATTATTCATTGAACTGATGTAAAGAACCAGACACTGTGCTAGACAATTTCCTTGCCTACACATTTTAATGTAGGAGTTAGCGCTGCATGCAGCTTCACAGAGGATATGGAGGCTCAGAGATCGTTCTCACCTAGTTAATGATGCAGAGAGAATTTAAACCCAAAGTCTATCTCTTTCCACACCCAAGATTCTTTTCACAGTACCGTACTCGTTTTTATCAACCTGCAGTTATGATGATAATCAGAAAAAAAGTTAGAAAATAATTATAACTATAGAAATTGATAGAACTCCAAGATGGAGAAGAGAGAGAGGGAGGGAGGGAGGCAGAGAGAGAGAGAGAAAGAGAGAGCTGTCTTTTGCATTTTGCTTGTGGGAAAGTGTGAATAGGCTCCTTCTACACAATGAGTAAAGAGAGGTCATTAACTTTGAATTGGACACCTTGGCTTCAAGAACCGTGTTCCAAACTTTCCCTCTTTTGCCAGATTTCGACATCCGCATCTCTCTTTCATTCCCAACAATTTCAATGTTTTTGTTCTTCGTATAGCTATAGGTCATACAATACTTTATATTCTCTCTCAATCTGAGTTCATTGTAAACGATTTAACGTGACAGGAGATAGCAAACTGTATTGGCAGACTGTTACTCAGCTGAATTACTCCCCAAATCCAATCCCAATCAATTAACCGCGGCATTAGACAACATGAATTCTGGATTATCCTCTATGAGAAAGGTTGCTACTCCTGTTTCTTCTCAATTAACAACTTTATTCCTTTAATTCACTATGCAGAGCCATAGCCAGTAAATGTTTTAATTTATAATAATCATGCCTTCTATTTATGTGGCAATTGCCATTTTCAAAGCACTTTCATATCTGCTAACTCAGTTCAGCTCCATCATTCAATAACTCATTAATCAAAGCAGGTAACATTACTGCCACTTTTCAGGTCAGTAAAATGAGACTTGGAGAGGTCAATGGCTTACCCAATATGACATGTTAGGAAATTTCAGGTATCAGACATGCCATACAGTTCTTGGAAGTCAGCAACCGCAGATATATTTTTCTGAAAACTCCTTAACACAACATATGAGGAAGCCAAGACTTAGAAAACTTCAACAATTTGTCTCAAGTCACACACTTGGAAACTGGTAGAACTGAGAACTGGATGCAGTTCTTGTCTCCTGGCCCAGTGTAATCACTACGCAAATGATGCTCAATGCCTAACAATCAGAAACAATACAAAACTCAAAGCCATATTGACCCCGGCCTGGTGGCAGAGCAGTTAACGTCGCGCGTTCCGGTTCGGCGGCCCGGGGTTCGCAGGTTTGGATCCTGAGCGCGGACCGATGCGCAGCTGGACCAATGCGCAGCTTGTCGAGCCAAGCTGTTGTGGCGTCTCATATAAAGTAGAGGAAGATGGGCACAGATGTTAGCCCAGGGCAAATCTTCCTCAGCAAAAGGAGGAGGATTGGCATAGGATCTTAGCTCAGGGCTAATCTTCCTCACAAAAAAAAAAAGAAAAAGAAAAAGAAAACAAATCAAAGGCATATTGGGGAAATTATATTTTGACCTTGTCTTCCAAGTCTATTTCAACTTCTTTTGCCCTTGTGATACCTAAAATTTTCAGGTTATATCTACAAAATATCAAGAGTAATGGTAAAATTAAAAATTTTAACTAACCATTTGTTTCATCAACATAACACAAAACAAAATACATTTTAGATTGTTTTTCTCTGAAAATATGCTACTTAAATTCTAAACCACTTCCTTCTTTACTTTAATCTCCACTCGTACCACTACTGCTTCCTATCACTTTCTCCCCTCGGCTACCCCTGCCTGCAGCCTGGATCTGTGCTTATTTACTCTGGCACCCTTCTAGGCCAGGCAGCCTTACATACTTTCAATTCAACACTATATCCTTTCATCCCCAACTCATGCTTTTTACTTTTCCTTTCAAGTTCTACACTCAACACTTGTTCTTGCTCTGTGAACTTTGCCCATCTTCATTTGTTCCACTTCTGTCTAACTTTGGAGACCCATTTCATATCTCGCTTATTCCAATACGTCTGCTCAGACTGCCCAGTTCATTTTGATACTTCCTATTTCAAAACACCTAAAACATATCCCTGTTGGAGAAAATAAAAAGGGTGACCAAAAAGTAAGATAGCACCCACCATCTTCCAGGCACCATTCAGAGACTTCTGCACGTGTTATCATCCTTGAAAATCATAACGGCCCATTTTTTGGTAGGTTTGGAAAAGTTAAATGAGTTGGCTACGTTCATTAAGTTAGAGAGCTAGTATTCGAAACCAGATTAAAATATTACTACTACTAAAAGTAATAATAATGATAATAACTAACACAATTATTGTTAAATTCTTCCTATATACAAGAGAGTGCTAAGTGATTTACACATAGTGTGGAATTTTATAATCACAATAACAATAACAATAAATAACACTAACTCCACTTTACAGATAAGGAAAATAAGGCACAAAGTAGTTAATCATGCTACTCAAAGTTTTATAACTTGTATGTAGTAAAGCTTGGACTTGAACGAAACTGGATGATTTTACAGCTCTTGAACTTTTAACCATGTTTCTTTTTTTTTTTAAAGATTTTATTTATTTATTTTTCCCCCAAAGCCCCAGTACATAGTTGTCTGTCATAGCTGCACATCCTTCTAGTTGCTGTATGTGGGACGCGGCCTCAGCATGGCTGGAGGAGTGGTGCCTCGGTGCGCACCCGGGATCCGAACCCGGGCCGCCGGCAGCAGAGCGCACGCACTTAACCGCTAAGCCACGGGGCCGGCCCTTAACCATGTTTCTATACCTCAAAGAATATAGTACAGGCGTACACCATGATTTATTATCAGATTTATTATCTGCTTGACTCCTACATTCTGTGGCATACTTTCCTGAAGATAGAATAGTCTTGACTCTTTACACTTTAAAATTCTCTTGGAAGTCACAGTGTCCCTAAACCAACAATAATTTATGGATCACTTGTAAGGGCTAAGCCTTATATATATTATCTCAAATCCCCAACTCTGTGATATAATCATGAGTACCAACATTTTATAGAGAAACCAAGGCCTATAATTATACAATAATTAGTGATCAAACTAGAATCCAAACCTTCTTCTTCTCCTTTCCACGTCGCCATTTTTCACTATCCCCTACTATCTCTCTGGCATTACCAACGTGGTTATAATATTGTTGGCAATTGACACATATTTGATTGGAACTTCAATTCTGTCTGATTTTGCTGAAACTGAAGGATGCTTTTTGTGTGATTACACTTTCCTAAGCATAAATCAGAGAAGGCTGTGGAAAAAGCCTTTCCTCCACCCATAATTTCTAATTCATGTTAATGAAAAATCCTACTGAGTACAAAATGCAAATCATATTTAATTATATATTTAGAGATTTATTTATTTTGAAAATGAATTATACAACAGTAAGACTCTCTAATCAATGTGGGGGGACATATGGCCATCATATGCTCAGCAGCCTAAGTTTGATATTATAGCAATGATTAATGAACACATTTCATAGGCTTAAGGAAGATAGGAAGCAAGGTCTTACTAAATACTTGTTAAATAAGGAGTTAAAAAATTCTTATGCACTCAGTTATGCATTCAGTGTTAAAACTAATTAACATTCTTGCCGTTATCTCACCATCTTTAAAAAAAAATCAAATACTACAAGCAACTCAAATTCTTTTCTAAGGTGACTTTCTCTTCTTTCTCTAGGAGATTATTAGCAGAAAAATGACCAGGCAAGTCCAACTCTTTGTGTCTCTCTCAGTATCAGGAAGTAACTGCATTATAGAGAAGAGAAACAGATGGAAATAGTGCAAGATGCACTTTGTGTTGTTTTATTTAATATTTATAACAATCCTGCAAAGTAGTGACTATGATAATAAATTACTGTTCAATTAAATTGAGCCTTAGAAATGTAGCAACAGAGTGGGATGGGAGCCCACCAACACCTGATTTTGGAGACAGTGCTTTAGCCTCTATTTTAAACTCTTTACCGTGCATTCAACAATTGTTATTTTTCTTCCCCTTTTGACACAAAGTAGATGTGTCAGTTAACCATGTCCCCAATACTCAGTGGCTTAAAGCAATAATCATTTATCTTCAGAAATCTGCAGAGTGCCTGGGCTCAGCTGCTCGGATCTGAGCTTTTCTGTGACGACTGTCCTCCACAAGTCTCTTATCCTCCTCCTGGGACCAGCAGACTAGCACAAGCATGTCTGGTGATGGAGGCACATGTGTGAGCAAATTCAATTTTACAAGTTCTTTTGCTGCACCATATTTCCAGCAACCTATTGGCTAAATCAAACCACATGGTACCACCTGGGGGTGAGACATTACACTGCACACACAGTTGAGGGCACAACACAATTACTTACCAACCGGGATAGATATGGTGAGGGATGGAGAATTATGGTCAGGAAGGTCAGGAATCCAATTTGTCACAGAAGGGCATAAACATTTCTATATCCATAGTTCTCAAACTGGAGTATCGATCAAGAACACCTGGGAAGTTTGTTAAAAATACAAAGTTTTGGGTACCTCCAGAGTTTAAATTCCTTTGGTCTGAGTTGAGGCCCAAAAAAATATGTATTTTAACAAGTACCTCAATGATTCATTTACCATACCTTGGAAAATGCTGTTTTATGTCGCATTTTTTCTTTCTGATATATGGCCCATTGACAGTTCTCACAGAAATATTTTATTCTATATACCAACCCAAGGCTAATTCAGCTGAAAATATCCTGTCTGTGACTCAGCTATCAAAAACTCAGCTTTCTGTTCTAGCTCCAAAGAAATCCCATCATTAAAATATATTAGCCATACATGTGTTATTAGTAATTTAATGACAGTTTGATACCATACCAAATACAACAATTGGCTGTATGTGACATGGTAATTGGCAACACCAAAAGAATTATCAAGTGCAACCCTACTTTGGAGCTTGCCAGAGAAGATGAAGAGAAGAGACACATATATGAAGTAATCTATTGACAAATAGATTTCTCTTTCTTCTTTGTTCTAAAGCTTTCCTTGTATAAAAATCCATGAGCACTTTATTATCTTGATAATGAAAATTAATAACTGGACAAAGTAGAATTTGACAATAACATGAAGCATTTGGTGCTCAAATTTCTTCAAAATTATTTCTGAAGCTCACTCTTTCAACATGATATTTTAATTCTATGATTTTATAGGGAAAGGTACTCTAGGAGGTGATAATTTCTCTTTAATACTTTGCATCTGTTACAATTTCCTACAAAGAAAGGCAGATTTTTTTTTTTCTTAACAGGGAGAGAAGTCAGCAGGGGTGGTTGGCGATGAATTGGTGATGAATACTAAGGCTGAAGCAGTCCGAAAAAAGATGAAGGAGTAGAAACTGTGATGTGTTGTAAGTCTCTTCTACAAACAGTCAAAACCAAATGTCTTCTTGATCTGTCCTGAAGTGAGAGAGGTGAATTAAGTCTTCTATTTTTAGGATGTTTTGTCTGTTTTGCTTTGTCTCCCCTGTATTTCCTGTTTTCTGGAAGTTGTTGCTATGATATTTGTTATGTAGAAATTTGTCACTATTACATCTTCATTGCCCTTTGTGATATGCCCTTTAGAATTATAAAATATCCTTGTTTTTCTCATTAAATACTTTTTATTCCTGATCTAACTTGTCTAATATTAAGATTGCAACTCCTCCTTTCTTTTTTTTCTGTTTGCATTTATCTACTATATAATTTTTATACTTTAGTCTGGAAAAATAGGCAAAAAAAAAATTACTGGATGTCCTGTCCAGTGTACCCTTCCCTGTTATTCATGCCTTTCATTGCCTTTGAGCTATTTTACAACTCTATAATTTTAAGAAACTAATCACAATGCAAATGATTCTTGTACATAGAAATGGAAAAGAATCGTGTTCAGTGAAGATGCAATTGACTATCGACTTGTAGATAACCGACCAGTTTTGCATCTATGTGTAAATTCATTTCAATCTTCCTGATTGCCTATGTATGTGTGTACCTTTTAAAATCCACTTTGAAGCGATTGTAATATTTTATTGGTTTCCTCATTAGTTAATGAGTTAGATAAAATCTTTGATATATGTTATTCTATATGCATATAAGTACATATTTAAAAAACAATTTTTCTTAATTGCTTTCATTTCTAACCTTTCTGAATCATGTTGTTTCAACTCTACCTCTTCCATACAGTATTTATTTGGATTTTGTTTTTTGATCCAGTCTGTCTTTTCTTTTACATTTACATTTTAATTTTTGGATAAATTTTATCTTTGTTGAAGTATACATGTACTATTTATTATTTTTATTTTAATATATATTTACTAATGTATTACAAAATCTTTTACTGTGTTATCTTTTCTCACGATTTCTCATTATAAGTGAAGTTGAGGGTGGAGTTTATCTGTAAGTAATTTCCTCGTGAATGGCTTATATGAATAATAGACCTTGAGGTAGAGAGGAAATACAACAGTCCTTAAGCGTATAAAAAGATCCTCAAAGATGGGCAGGGATCTTAGCTCAGGGCCAGTCTTCCTCAGCAAAAAGAGGAGGATTGGCATGGATGTTAGCTCAGGGCTGATCCTCCACACACACACACACTCACTAAGTAAATAAATAAATAAATTTCAAAAATAAATAAAAAGATCCTCAATTTCACTTATTTTGAGATAAATGCTAAATACAGTCACACTGAGAAACCATTTTTCACCTATCATGTTGGCAAAAATCTAAATTTGACCACAAACTGCGCAAACTGGAAAAATTGGCTCTTTGTATATTGTTGATGTGAGTTCAAAATAATGAAACCTATAAAAGACAATTTGTAAATATCTGTCAAAATTACAAATGCATTTAATATTTGACCTAGAAATTCCACTTCTTTTAATTTATCTTAAAAATTACCCATACATGTGATATATGTACAAACTATGTATTGTGGCATTGTTTTCAATAACAAAATACTAGGCAAAAGCAAATGTCCATAAGTAGAGGACTAATGAAATAAACCAAGGGCATCTATACAATACAACACTGGGCTCATCTTAAAAAACGGAGAATCTCTCTATGGGCTGATATGAGAGAAAAAAACCCAAAACTCTAGGATAGCTTGTCAAGTAAAAAAATAAATTAAATAAATTATAATACGGGGTATACAATGGGCTACCTTTTATAAAAGAAAGGGCAGACAATACTAATATATACTTATATTTGCTTGTATCTATTTTTTTTTTTTTTAAGATTTTATTTATTCATTTTTTTTCCCCCCAAAGCCCCAGTAGATAGTTGTATGTCATAGGTTCACATCCTTCTAGTTGCTGTACGTGGGACTCGGCCTCGCGTTGGACAGAGAAGTGGTGCCTCGGGGCGCGCCCGGGATCCGAACCCAGGCCGCCAGCATCAGAGCGCGCGCACTTAACCGCTAAGCCACGGAGCCGGCCCATGCTTGTATCTATTTAAGGAAACATTGAAGGACACATAAGAAAAAACACAAACCAAAGTGGATACTTACACGTGCTGAGAGAAGCATTAGTGGGCGGGACAGAGGTGATGGAATACCTGTTAGCTAATAACTGTCTTATTTTAATCAGAAGTGACATTTAAATATAAATATCAACTGGTACAGCACCATCCAGATGGGAACATTAACCAACCTAGTGGTGCATGGACCAGTCAAATTGGAGTCTGACCATAAACAACCCATATGTCTACACTGGAGAATGTGAACAGAATAACATCCCTAGTATTGAATGCTGAACCTTGTAAATATATTACCTTCTAAAACAACATAAAATTTTTTAAAAGTTTAAATACAACGAAAACAAAACAAAACACTTAATCAAGTATCCTACATTTTCATAACTGGAGTGCATACAATACAGTGAATGATTTTATACTTTCAGGAATAACATAGGCTTAGGTATGAAATATGTAGTATTTAGTTATATTCTTCAAAAATTCTCTCAGTTTAAACAATACTCTAAATTTTTCTAAGGCATAATTTCTAAAAATGTATACCAAGATCTATTCTTCTTATAGGGCTGCCCACAAAAATTTCCAAAATCAAATACATTTGCAAGTACTATATATTATGTCCTTAGAGAAAATAAGACTTATTGGCATCTTGAAGGCTCTAAAACTACTGCACTAAAGAAACCAATTCACATTGTTTCAGATGTCTCCTTAGTAAATTATATAACCGTAGAATTCTTTATTCTTATGACAGTATTTCACTGAAAACTATATTAGATATTATTTGCTAACTTTTCTAGCTAAACTTACAATCTAATGAGAAATATGCATTCAAGTTGGCACTGATTATGACCTGGTAGCAAGGGTGTCCATCATTTTCCCCAATAACTGTATTCCTGAATGTTTGTGTGTTTATCAAATTTAAAATAATTCCGTCATCTTAAATTTAAATTTTAGGAAATGGCTCGCTAGATAAAAATTTTCTAAATGACATGGTCTTAAAAATATCCATTCTACAGATGCTCTACTGCCTCAACTTCATTTTCAAAACAAGTTATGCATAAACAAACAATTGACAAATAAGTAAAAAAATTCTAGAATTAAAGACAATATAATATAGCAAAAATACTTGGAATTTGGTTCTAGTCATACTTGGTTTTCAATCTTGCACGTGCTATTTATAAGCTATCTGAAAGTGAGCAATTTGCTTGTCTGCATTTCCATTTTCTCATCCATAAATATGTGGATATGCACCTTGCATGGCTATTGTCAGAAACACATAAAATATATGTTAATTGTTTAACACAGTGACTGTCATATCATGAGAACTAAATTTTTTCCTCTCTATCCAGAAATATAAGCAGGAATGAGTTATTCCTTATTAATTCATGATTTATTCATAGAATGTATATAGAGTTAGGACAGTGCACTTGTAGAAACAAAACCAGCTTGAATTTAAAGGGAAAAAACAATTCAAAATGAAAAGATGAGTCTAGGCCTACATATTTCTATAGGCAGAGAAGAGGCTAATAAATCTTCTCAGCTGCGAACATAGACCATTTCTTATAGAAAAGGAAGCATGACTCAGGGCAAAGCTAAGAGCCCCAGAGACCTACACAAGGGCAAACTGGGCTTCTGATAAATATATGTTCCCTGCCCTGGAAACAGTAGGATTTGGGCACGTGCTTTTGCTATCCCTTTTTGAATGAGGATGTCTCTTGGAGTTGTTCTATCACTGTCTCCTAATTGATTTTTGTTTGTTGGAGCAGATAACTTTGTCTTTTTAGACCACAAATCTATGCATTTGTAAAAATAGCAATGACAACAAAAAAAACACCTGTAAAGCCAACTCTGCAGAGATTCATCCACACCTGGACACAGTTAAGATATTGATATCTTATACTTTAAGCCTGAATTTGGTGCTGTAATGGGATAAGACTTTGAGTGGTCTTGAGAGAGCGGGTTGGTATACTCTACATTTCTGGAGAAAAGTGAATAGTTTATGACCAGAGGGCAGACTGTGGTGGACTAAAGTTGGTCCAAATTTGTTGCCATCCCATCTCTTTAAACTGGGCTGGTCTGGGACTTGCTATGATTGACAGAATGAGTTCACTCACTTCTTAGAGTAAACTTTAAATGGGCTTCTAAGAAATCTACAGCTTCCATTTTTAATTCTCTCTCATGGAATCCAGCTTCCATGATCTAAGAAGCTCAAGCCTTGTAGGGAGGGCACCTGGAGAAGAACTGAGGTGCTCTAGTTAACTGCCCCAAGTGACAGCCAACACCAACTGCCAGCCATATGTGTGAGCTGGCTTGGAGGTTCCAGGCATCGCAGTCCCCCAGGTGTCTGTAGCTCCAGCCACCACTACATAAAAGAGAACTTCCCACCTGAGCCTGGTCAACCCTAGTCATGACAGATAATAAATGGCTGTTATTGTTTTTGGCTACTGAGTTTAGTGGTATTTTTTTATATAGAGAGACATAGACATATAGCTATAATATTTGTTAAATGAATTCTAAGAGTAGGCAAAAATACTTTTTTATACCCTAATATACCTGTGAATTTTTAAGAGCTAAAGATGATATGTTCTGTTTCTCAATTCCCCTCTCCACATCCTATGAACTCTCCTTTTTTTTTTTTACAAATTTGTAAATTTAGGTGTTTTTTTTTTTTTTTTTTTTTGCTGAGGAAGCTTAGTCCTGAGCTAACATCTGTGCCAATCTTCCTTTATTTTGTATGTGGGTCGCTGCCACAGCATGGATTAACGAGTGGTGTACGTCTGCACCCAGGATCCAAACCCGCAAACCCAGGGTGCCAAAGCAGAGTGTGCAGAACTTTAACCACTCGGCCACAGGGCCGGCCCCCCTATGAACTCTCCTTTTGTGGACTATCTCCTGAAAAGTATCAGAACTAGTTTTCAAAGCAGCATGCTTTGGTTAAGAGAAAGTTATTTGAAATGAAAAATATCTGAGCTTGGAATTTAGCTAAAACATCTATTATGTGAAAATTAAGCTATTTAACATTTTGGAGCCTCAATTGTCACTTTTTAAAATAGAAGTAATAGTGGGCCGGTCGGGTGGCGTAGCAGTTAAGTGCTCGCGCTCCACTTCCGCAGCCCAGGGTTCACAGGTTCAGATCCCCGGTGCCCACCCAATGCATCATTTGTCAAGCCATACTGTGGCGGCGTCCCATATAAAGTAGAGGAAGATGGGCACGGATATTAGCCTAGGGCCAATCTTCCTCAGCCAAAAGAGGAGGATTGGCTTCGGATGTTAGCTCAGGGCTAATCTTCCTCACACAAACAAAAAAATAGAGGTAATAATACCTACTTTACAGGATGTATGTGAGTACTACATGTATAAAACATAAAAATCATCCATCAAGAATTCTATAAACAAAGGTACTTTGTTTTATTCAAAAATGTTAACTGCTACTATTATTATCTGACAAGAGAGAAAGTGGCTTGTTGGGCTGTGTCCATGAAATGACTCTTTCAGAGCAGAAGGAGGAGGTTGATTTCCATTTATGGTACACATTGTTATGGTAATTTAATGAAAGAATGGGAAGGCTTGTTTTCCTGGTAAGGGACTTGACTTTTTTACAACTAGTAAACACTCTGGGAAAATTTACCAAGCATTTTCTTGGCACCTGGAACTGGGGAAGTCATTTTTTAAGGCAGTTCACTATGCCACACATACACATTTCCCCCATCACAGCATGCTGGGGGGACATGTTGGTGGGTAGATGATGGCAGAAAGGGTGCACTTGGCTCCCCTAAGACTAGGCAGATGAGTTCCTTGTCTTAGTAGCCAGATACTTATTTAGTCACTATTAATCCTGACTCTATTTCACCTGCACACACTCTGAGCAAGTAGCCATGCTGATTAGTGATCCAAGTACAGAGCTTTTCACTGCTTTCCCCCTAAACTAAATACAAATCACAATTTAACTCTAAAACATTCTGGAGGACAGAAATATCAAGAGCTAGAAACCTGATAGAATTGTAAAAAGCATGTGTATTCGGTTATATATTTTGTGACTGCTAAGTCTACTTGTTTCTTCAAGTAGAAAAGGTTAATAAAAAAGACAGGCAGCATCTTTTTCGAACCCAGCCCCCTTGTGTATGCACTCTATGCTACCTCCTATATCCCTATCTGACCACTTTATGCCTGTGTGAAACGTGGATTCAGATCCACTGCTGTCTAGTGCTTCTACTGTGGACACTGCCTTGGAATTTATTTTAGACAGAGTAGGAATGAAAAATATCCAAGAACATATAAAGAATTAGGAAGGTTTCGCTCCTGCAGTGGTTCTCAAAGTGGGTCCCCAGGCCAGCAGCATCAGTGTTTCCTGAAATTTGTTAGAAATGAAAATTATCAGGCTCTACCACAGACCTACTAACTCAGAAACTTTGGGAATGGAGTCCAGTAATCAGTGTTTTAACAAGTCTCCCAAGTTATTCTGATGTCTAAAAGTTTAAGAACTGTCAGTGTAGTGGACTGGGTAAGGAAAAATTCAAAACCAAAGACCAACAAAACTCCTAATCTCTCAGAAATATAGATTTCAAGATTGATTCCATCAAACAGCAAGTAAAGACATTAAGTGTCAATATTGGATGGTTGAAAGAACTCTACTTCCAGAATCAGAAAGAATTGGAATTAAAATATGACTCTCTAATCCTTTCTGATTTTACTTAATCTTTCTGAATTTGACCTTGTTATCTGAGAAATGGAGATGATAATGTCTCGCTCAGTATGTATTAAATTAAATAACATATCTGCGTACTGGGTACCCAGTATTCATTCAGTTCATTTTAGTGTTTGCTGAAGACATGGGCAGTAACTTCAAATCAAGAGAAGTATAGGCTTCTTGCTGTGGGGGTGGATAGAAGGTTGTGAAGAATGGAGTTGGTAAAATGAAGGTAGCAAAACGATATGCATTGATGAGTTTGCTGATTCTTATCACTCAGGATGCTTCTTCACAGACCATAGTGGAGAAGTAGTGATAGGTTTACCTGTGGCAGTGAAAGGTATGCATTCATTTGCTTGAATTTAGAGCTTCATTCATTTTCAATTACTGAATGCCTGCTTATGAAGGGCCAGGAATGGTGCCAGTCAGTGAAGGCAAAATAGGCTATTCAAAAAGAGGTAATACAGGTTAATAATTAAGAACTTGGGCTTGGAGCCAACCTGCTTGGTTTTGAATCCAGGCCTATTATCTCTACTGTGTGACTCTCAGGGAAGTCACTTAAATTCCAAGGTCTCAGCTTTTTCATATTTATTATTAAAAGATGGTAGTAATATCAAATACTGTGTAGGAATGTGGTCAGAATAACATGAATTAATACACATAAAAAAATTAGATGAGTACCCAAGAAGCATAGGCCCTTAATAAATGCAGGTTATGGTCATCTCCTGTGTGTTGGCAGAATTCACTCCTTTGAAGGCTTTTCCTAACATCCCACTGTCTGTGTGATTGAGTCCAGAATTTTATCCTTGCAGTCCTCTGGACTGGTGTTTCTTAATCTTTAATCTGAATAGGATCACTAGGGGGTTCTTGTTAAAATGCAAATTCTGATTCAGTAATCCTGAGGTAGGGCTTGAGTTTCTGCATTTCGAACAAGCTCACAGGTGATGCTAATGCTACCTGTCCACGGACCACAATTTCACTGCAAAACTACACTCTAATTCCAGCTTTAGAATGTAGCCCATTACAAGGTGGGAACATCATTTTAACAGAGGTCCCCATAATATGCTATGGAAAAAAATGACTAATTTTGCCCACTTGGAGGTCATGCAAACTTTTAAGTAGGTATTGGTTATAAGGGAAGACAAACTATAAGACAAGAGAAAAATGTGGGAGTATTCTGTGTTATGATTTTGATGTCAAGGGCACAGAGTTTGAATCTGATCTAGATAGCAGCAGGAGACCAGAGCAATGACTGAGAAGCAGAATTGATAGAGTTGCAGGGCAGGGGACAAGGCTTTACTGACTGCTGTGCTGAGAGAGCCACTGCAGAGATGGGGGAAATACAATTCACAGGCATGGAGCTATAGTAGCAGGAAGTAGTTTTTACAGATTCCTACACATCTTATATTGAATTATGGTGACACATTATTGCAAAACATGTGGCAGAATTTAATTTATTTCATTACGTTATATTTTTAGGAATAGTATGTACCTCATCAAGTTACTATAAAGATGAAATAAATTAATAGATATAGAGGATATAGAATAGATATTTTAGAATAGAATTGTACCTGACATGCAGTGTTAGTTCAGACTAGCTATTATTATTATTGAAGGATATTGTTTTAGAGAAAATAATGTTTATTACGAGAAATAAAGACAAGTTCTGTGTCATTTGTGTTAATACTTAGAAACTTTAATAAGTTAACATGAAAGAGGTAAAACATTGCAATAAGTAGGTTTTTTTAAACAGAATATATGCTTATAAATTAATATTACTATATACATTAACATCAACAAGCTAAAGATAGGAAAAACACATTTAGTTAACTTCTAAATTTTTCAACTCGCAGAACATTTATTCGAAGAATAAAGCTACCACAAACAGTAAACTCCAGCCATATTAGCCTTCTTTCAGTTTCTCCAAGATGCCATGAGTTCTCAACTTAGGATCTTTTTTGGTGTTAATATATTTTCTTGATATTATCTTCCTTTCCTTCTCTTGTAAATCAATCTCCTCTAAATTGCGTTGTCTTAATATTGCTTTCATCTTAGGCAGCTTTAGCATATTTTGAATCCTTTCACTTTTCTCCGTTACACACCAGTTTCCTAATGTCTTAACTGGATTTCAAAAATGCCTCCTACAGCCATTCTGTCTTACTTCCAATCCTTTCTCTATACCACCACCAGTAATCTTTGTAAAACACAAACTTTCCGTGTCACTTTCCTGCTTTGAAAATTTTCATTAGTTTCCCAATTCCCTCAAGACTCTGGAGCACGATTTATGAGCCCTCAAGTCGAGTCTTTATCCTCTCCAGCATCTCCTCTGTGTAGATCTCTGTCACTCACTCTAAGCTTTTGCCTACACTCTTCTGTCTGAAAATCACTTCCCTCACTCCACTCATCCGTAGACCTCAAACTTCCATGAAGCACTTCTGACTCTCTGTTAAGATCCCCTCCTCCAGGCCCCCAGAACCCTCCATTTATCGTGTTGAATTATAACAGAATATTTACATGGTTATATCACCTACACAAAGCTGTACACTCGGGAGTCAAGATGGCGGCGTAAGCAGACTCTGAACTCACCTCCTCCCGTGGACTCAGCCAATTTACAACTACTCGTGGAAAAATTACCCCTAAGACAGAACTGAAAACTGGATAAGAGGAACTCCTGCAACAACGGACAATCCTAACTGGGGTGGAAGAGGCAGAGACTCCCTTCTGGAGAGGAAAAACGCCGCCTTCACAAGCCGCCAGCTTCACGGCCGCGGGAGCAGCTCACAGTTACGCAGCCTCCCTGGAGGCGCGGGGCCCTGAGCCGGGGAGCGCCCCCGCTGGGGGCATTTTGTGGACCCAGCACAATCGAGACCAGCGGCATAATATCTGACATTGCCTGCTACTAAAGCATTGGGGAGCACCCCCAGAAAACCCGGTTCACAAAGAAACGAAAACTGGCTCTTAAAGGGCCCGTGCACAAACTCACCCGTTCCAGAAAGCATCCTAAAATCACCAGAAAGAAAGGTGCACAGTGCTTTGGTGACAAGAGACTCACCTAATAGGCCCTGAGTGCATCTCGGTGAGGGGTGAGACCTCTCCAGGGACTGTGACATTGGCGGAGGCCATTGTTGTGGCCTGGTGTGAGCGTGCTGACACAGACGCCATTGGAGTTCTCCCTGAGGCCTGCTAGCCCAGGGTCTGCTCCACCCACTAGAGCACGGATTTAATCCAGCTCAGCCAGGGCAGGCAGCCCACCCTAGAGACTGGCCCCACCCAACACAAGCCCTCAGGCAACTTGTGGGCCTGCATAGATTGGTGACTGGATTCTCTGCAGCCTGGCAACTGAGCCGATTTGAGCAGGGCAGGGTATGCACAAGGAGCGGGTGGAGAGTGTGGGGTGGTGGCGGAGTGTGTGGGGCTCCCACCGTGGAGAGACTGGGTCTGCTTGGGGAGGTCGGGGCGCTCACATGGGGCAGGACTGTGTTGACTGTGTGTGGACCTGTGGGCAACAGGGCTTGTCAGCTGCAGAAGACTTGGGCTTCTCAAAGACCCACATAGGGGGTTTGCCCCACCTTCCAAAGCGTGAAACAATTGGGTGCTCCTGTGCCTGAGGCCAGCCCCACCCAGCTGCAATCCTCAGAGAGCTGACAAGAGACCTAATAGGCTAGAGGCTTACAGCAATTGTAAGGCCCTGAGCCTAACAACCTGCCACGCCTGGGGCCTACTCACTTAAAAGAAATACTGCAACATAAATGTGGTATTAGAGCTTACAGCCAACTGTGCAGGGGCTCCCCACACCTGATAAAGAGACTGAAGGGCCCACAACAACTACAAGCAGCTGAGCATTACAACAGCTGGCCAGGAGCATAACTCAGCCTCCCTGGGCGCCTATAGGGAGAGCTAATAGGCCACAATAGAAGGACACACGTAGCCCACACAGGGGCCACCCCTGGAACATTGAGAACTGAGGGAAGCACACTGGAAGCTTCCTAAGGCATCACTTACATAAGGTCACCTATCCAAGAGCAGGAGATGTAGCTGACCTACCTAATACGTAGACACAAGCACAGGGAAAGAGGCAAAATGAGGAGGCAAAAGAATACATTCCAAGTAAGGGAACAGGACAAAACCCCAGAAAAGGAACTAAGTGAAACAGAAATGAGCAACCTACCCGACAGAGAGTTCAAACTAAGAGTGTTAAGGATGCTCACTGATCTGGGGAGAAGAATAGATGAACTCAGTGAGAATGTCAACAAAGAAATGGAAGATATAAAAAAGAACCAATCAGAAATGACAAATACAATACTGGAAATGAAAAATTCATTAGAGGGACTCAAAAGCAGAGTAGAGGATACAGAAGAATGGATCTGTGAGCTGGAAGAAAGACTAGAAAAAATTACCCAAGGTGAACAGGTAAAAGAGAAAAGAGTTAAAAAGAGTGAGGACAGTCTAAGGGACCTCTGGGACAACATCAAGTGCACTAACATCCGTGTTATAGGTGTCCCGGAAGGAGAAGAGCGAGACAAGGGGGCAGAGAATCTATTTCAAGAAATAATAGATGAAAACTTCCCTAACCTAAGGAAGGAAACAGACATCCAGGTACAGGAATCACAGAGAGCCCCAAACAAGATAAACCCAAAGAGGCCCACACCAAGACACATCATAATCAAAATGTCCAGAATTAAAGATAAAGAGAGAATCCTAAAAGCCATAAGAGAATGTCAAGTTACATACAAAGGAAACCCCATAAGGCTATCAGCTGACTTCTCAGCAGAAACCTTACAGGCTAGAAGAGAATGGCACGATATATTTAAAGTGCTAAAAGGAAAAAACTTACAGCCAAGAATACTCTACCCAGCAAGGTTATCATTCCAAATGGAAGGAGAGATCAAAATTTTCCCAGATAAGCAAAAATTAAAGGAGTTTGTCACCAAGAAACCAGTGTTACAAGAAATGTTAAAGGGACTGATTTAAGGGGAAAAGAGAAGACCACAAATGGGAAAAATTATCTATTTCCATGATAAGAGGGAAATGGATACAAATGCACAAAAAAGAGGTAAGATATGATATCAAAAACATAAAAGGAGGGAGGAGGGGAGTTAAAGAGTACAGCTTTCAGACAGAGGTCAAACTAAAGTGACCATCAATTCTGTATAGAAGAAGAAAGGAACAGAGAAAGACTAGTAAAACACTGAGAAAAAGAAAAAAGTTAAAAAATGGCAGTAAGTACATACTTATCAATAGCGACTTTAAACGTCAATGGACTAAATGCTCCAATTAAAAGGCATAGGGTGGCTGACTGGATAAAAAAACAAGACCCATATATATGCTGCATAAAAGAGACACACTTCAGACCTAAAGACACTCACAAACTGAAAGTGAAGGGATGGAAAAAGATACTCCACGCAAATGGCAATGAAAAGAAAGCTGGGGTAGCAGTACTCATATCAGACAAAATAGACTTTAAAACAAAAACTGTAGGGCCGGCCCCGTGGCTTAGTGGTTAAGTGAGCGCGCTCCACTGCTGGCGACCCGGGTTCGGATCCCGGGCTCGCACCGACGAGCTGCTTCTCTGGCCATGCTGAGGCCGTGTCCCACATACAGCAACTAGAAGGATGTGCAGCTGTGACACACAGCTATCTACTGGGGCTTTGGGGGGAAAAAATAAATAAATAAAATCTTTAAAACAAAAACTGTAAAAAGAGACAAAGAAGGGCATTACATAATGATCAATGGAACAATCCAACAGGAGGATATAACACTTGTAAATATCTACGCACCCAATGTAGGTGCACCTAAATATATAAAGCAATTATTAACAGACATAAAAACAGAAATAGACAGTAACACAATAATAGTAGGGGACTTTAACACTCCACTTACACCAACGGATAGATCATCCAAACAGAAGATCAATAAGGAAACATTGGCCTTAAACGACACACTAGAACAGATGGACCTAGTAGATATATACAGAGCATTCCATCCAAAAACCGAAGAATACACGTTCTTTTCAAAGGCACATGGAACATTCTCCAGGATTGATCACATATTAGGCCACAAAACAAGTCTCCATAAATTTAAGAAGATTGAAATAATACCAAGCATCTTTTCTGACCACAACGGTATGAAACTAGAAATCAACTATAGGAAGAAAATCAGAAAAGCCACAAATACATGGAGATTAAACAAAATGCTACTGTACAACAACTGGGTTAACGAAGAAATCAAAGAAGAAATCAAAAAATACCTGGAGACAAATGAAAATGAAAATACTACATGCCAGAATTTATGGGATACAGCAAAAGCAGTTCTAAGAGGGAAGTTTATAGCGATACAGGCCTATCTCAACAAACAAGAAAAATCTCAAATAAACAATCTAACAATGCACCTAAAGGAACTGGAAAAAGAAGAACAAACAAAGCCCAAAATCAGTAGAAGAAGGGAAATAATAAAAATCAGAGCAGAAATAAATGAAATAGAGACCAAAAAAACAATAGAAAAAATTAATAAAACCAAGAGCTGGTTCTTTGAAAAGATCAACAAAATAGACAAACCTTTAGCTAGACTCACCAAGAAAAAAAGAGAGAAGGCACAAATAAGTAAAATCAGAAATGAAAGAGGAGAGGTTACAACAGACACCTCAGAAATACAAAAGATTATAAGACAATACTATGAAAAGCTATATGCCAACCAATTCGACAATCTGGAAGAAATGGATAAATTCTTAGAATCATACAACCTTTAAAACTGGATCAAGAAGAAGTAGAGAATTTGAATAGACCAATCACCAGTAAGGAGATTGAAACAGTAATCAAAAACCTCCCCAAAAATAAAAGTCCAGGACCAGACGGCTTTCCTGGTGAATTCTACCAAACATTCAAAGAAGACTTAATACCTATCCTTCTCAAACTCTTCCAAAAAATTGAGGAGCGGGGGAAGCTCCCTAACTCATTCTACGAAGCTGAAATTACCCTAATACCAAAACCAGACAAGGACAACACAGAAAAAGAAAATTACAGGCCAATATCACTGATGAACATCGATGCGAAAATCCTCAACAAAATACTAGCAAATCACATACAACAATACGTTAAAAAGATTATACACCATGATCAAGTGGGATTTACTCCAGGGATGCAGGGATGGTTTAACATTCGCAAATCAATCAACGTAATACTCCACATTAATAAAATGAAGATCAAAAATCACATGATCATCTCAATAGATGCAGAGAAAGCATTTGACAAGATACAGCATCCATTTATGATAAAAACTCTGAATAAAATGGGTATAGAAGGAAAGTACCTCCACATAATAAAGACCATATATGAGAAACCCACAGCTAATATCATCCTCAATGGTGAAAAACTGAAAGCCATCCCTCTAAGAACAGGAACCAGACAAGGATGCCCACTGTCACCACTCCTATTTAACATAGTACTGGAAGTCCTAGCCAGAGCAATCAGGCAAGAGAAAGAAATAAAAGGGATCCAAATTGGAAAGGAAGAAGTGAAACTGTCACTATTTGCAGATGACATGATTTTATATATAGAAAACCCTAAAGAATCCACCAGAAAACTTTTAGAAGTAATAAACGAATATGGTAAAGTTGCAGGATACAAAATCAACATACAAAAATCAGTTGCATTTCTGTACACTAACAAGGAAGTAGCAGAAAGAGAAATTAAGAATACCATCCCATTTACAATTGCAACAAAAAGAATAAAATACCTAGGAATAAACTTAACCAAAGAGGTGAAAGATCTGTACACCAAAAACTATAAAACATTGCTGAAAGAAATTGAAGAAGACACAAAGAAATGGAAAGATATTCCGTGCTCTTCGATTGGAAGAATTAACATAGTTAAGATGTCCATACTTCCTAAAGCCATCTATAGATTCAATGCAATCCCTATCAAAGTTCCAACAACATTTTTCACAGAAATAGAACAAAGAATCCTAGAATTTATATGGAACAACAAAAGACCCCGAATAGCTAAAAGAATCCTGAGAAAAAAGAATAAAGCTGGAGGTATCACACTCCCTGATTTCAAAATATACTACAAAGCTGTAGTAACCAAAACAGCATGGTACTGGCACAAAAACAGACACACAGATCAATGGAATAGAATTGAAAGCCCAGAAATAAACCCACACATCTATGGACAGCTAATCTTTGACAAAGGAGCGAAGAACATACAATGGGGAAAAGAAAGTCTCTTCAACAAATGGTGTTGGGAAAACTGGATAGCCACATGCAAAAAAATGAAAGTAGACCCTTACCTTACACCATGCACAAAAATTAACTCCAAATGGATTAAAGACTTGAATGTAAGACCTGAAACTGTGAAACTTCTAGAAGAAAACATAGGCAGTTCGCTCTTCCACATCGGTCTTAGCAACATCTTTTCAAACACCACATCTGACCGGGCAAGAGAAACAATAGAAAAAATAAACAAATGGGACTACATCAAACTAAAAAGCTTCTGCACAGCAAAGGAACCCATCAACAAAACGAAAAGACAACCTAACAATTGGGAGAAGATATTTGCAAACCATACATCTGATAAGGGCTTAATCTCCAAAATATAGAAAGAACTGATGCATCTCAACAACAAAAAAACTACCAACCCAATTAAAAAACGGGCAAAAGACCTGAACAGACATTTCTCCAAAGAAGATATACAGATGGCCAACAGACACATGAAAAGATGTTCAAAATCACTAACTATCAGGGAAATGCAAATCAAAACTACAATGAGATATCACCTCACGCCCATCAGAATGGCTATAATTAACAAGACAGGAAACAATATGTGTTGGAGAGGATGTGGAGAAAAGGGAACTCTCATACACTGCTGGTGGGAGTGCAAACTGGTGCAGCCACTATGGAAAACAGTATGGAGATTCCTCAAAAAATCAAGGATAGAACTACCATATGATCCAGCTATTCCACTGCTGGGTATTTATCCAAAGAACTCTAAAACACCAATTTGCAAAGGTACATGCATCCCTGTGTTCATTGCAGCGCTATTCACAATAGCCAAGACTTGGAAGCAACCTAAGTGCCCGTCAAGGGACGAATGGATAAAGAAGATGTGGTATATATACACAATGGAATACTACTCAGCCATAAGAAACGATGAAATCCAGCCATTTGTGACAACATGGATGGACATTGAGGGTATCATGCAAAGTGAAATAAGTCAGAGGGAGAAGGTCAAATACTGTATGATTTCCTTCATTAAGTAGTAGATAATAACAACAATAAACAAACACATAGGGACAGAGAGTGGATTGGTGGTTACCAGAGGGGAAAGGGGGAGGGAGGAGGGTGAAAGAGATAATTCGGCACATGTGTGTGGTGATGGGTTGTAATTAGTATTTTGGTGGTGAACATGATGTAGTGCATGCAGAAATAGAAGTACAATGATGTACACCTGAAATTTTTACAATGTTATAAACCAATGTTACTGCAATAAACAAAAAATTAAAAAAAAAAAAAAGCTGTACACTCTGTGAGTCTGAGCCATGATCATCTTGCTCATCCTTATATTTCCAGGATTCAGTATATTGCCTGGCAAATGGTAGGTATTTAACATATATGCATGAGCTGAATGCATACAGAAAAGAATAAATGATGTGTGAACTAAATGAATGAAAAATGAACAAAAGAAAAAATGAGGAAGATAAGCTTTTCTAAATCAGTTGTGTTACTCAAACTAAAAGTTTTAACTCTTGTAGACTAATGAACAAATTACAAAAACAATAATCATAGTAATTACTGTTTATTGAGCCACAAACATGTGCCAAATCAATGTATATAGTATTTTATCCAGCACTTAGCATGGCGCCTGGCATCAATCTATATATATACCTTGAATGACTGAATATTAGACCGATAACATCCCAGAAATGCAGTTACTATTATTTTTCCTATTTTATACACGGGGAAACTGATATTCAGTGAAGAACTTCCATAACATCACACAACAGCACTTTTGATTGGAAACATTGTGAGTTTTCAGTTATGTCCAAGTTTTCTAACATTTCTAAATATAATCACACTTTTTTCTCTCCCACAGTAAAGCTTATATATAACTTCAATATATGATTATTTGAAAATAGACCTACTCTGGGATGAAACAATTGATTCCCCCTCCTCCTTGCACACACAAGTTGGTCCCTGAGTAATCTTTAGGAGTGCTACAAGTTTATAGAGGGCATGTAGTATTTCACTGGCTCAGGGCTGGGGGTCTCTGGAAGTTAATGGTATGGTAAATTTGGGGCTCTGCATCTAGACAGTTGCTACATTAGGACTATGCAGAAGTAGATTACAGTTCTGAGATGAACTTAGTTTCTTCCTACTTTAGGCAGTGCATTCTATGTGATGTTGTGGTCAAGAGAAAAGCTTTAGAAACTGCTAGATCTAAATTCATAACTTAGCTTGATAATCCAAAAAAGTAGAGCTTACTTAAGATGATGTCTTTATGTAGGTTTTTATTTTGGGAAGTGGCCTTAAGAACAGGAATGAGGGACTGAAAGAGGAAATGAGGGCAAGTCAATCAAAGTGTACATTATTCCTGCAGGCAACTGGGAATTGATTTGCCTGGGGTCTCTCTAAAAGGATAGGTAGCGTGCTAAGTAGCATATATTTTGAATAGTTTTTGTCTGCATTTTATTCATGGCAGTATTGTTTGTTTGATTTATTCTCTGGAAATGAATGCCATCTTTAAACTTCCTTATAGAATCCTAGGCCATAATATTTAATCAAAATTCAATTAATACTTGATTCAAAATTAATTAAATAAGTAATGTCCTCTTTTGATTTCTAAGGAGAAAGAAAAAAAGAGGGACAGAGAAACTAAAATAAAATACCTGGATTTTAGTTCTTTTCTTCGCAGGGCTTCACAGTCTACGTGAACTCGGCCTTTTACAAGAATTAAATTTAGTGAAAATTTAATAGCAAAAGTGGACATAATTCTGGCATTTGTCCATATGCGGATACTGTGAATAATCACGTCCACTCACAGAATGATTTGTGCCCACATGTTCCATTATTGCATATGGGAGTCAATTCCATTTTTCTTGACCGGAGGAAGCTACCTGTGAAATAGAATAGATGGCTCAGACTGGAGAAATTTTCTTTTGCCCATTTCTCCACCTATCAAAAAAGCAGGAAGTAGCAATTCTGTGTAATGTATTGTAAATAGTTAAGACTGCCCTTTGGAAAACGATGCTTCAAACGAGCATTTGCAGATTGCTGTTAAAACCAAAAGGATGAATTATATCCTTTACTGCACATAATGAAGCAAGCAGATTGGTATGAGGATTTAGGACAATCTTCCAGTGAGTATAATGTTTTGGCCAATTTGAATGGGATTTAGAAAAGCACCAGGTATAACTTTGGAGATTTTAATTGAATGAAGAATTATGAAGGGAATGGGAGAGTGAGAGTTGTATCCTCATGCAATCCTTCTTCTTGGAGGACAGACCCAGATAATGACGTACAAATCCTAGACTTAGAACTTGGCCCTGCCTCACCCTCTTCTTGGATAAGACCCAGATCCCTTCTTTGTGAGCCAACCTGTGTGTGTCCTTATCATACAAAATTGGGATACTCTAGCACTAAAGGATCCTTGCAGACTATCTGATTCAAGAATTCCAAATTTGAATATCTTTGGGGGTCAAACAGATAAAATGAATGAGTAAAGAGGTTAAGCATAAACTAATAAAGATGAATAAATGAAATGAATAAAGCATAAAGCATATGACCATTCAGGATCCTGATATCTTTAAATCAAATTTTCTTCCTGGACTAGTAGTTTGAGTTTTATGAGGTCTACATTTCCCTGATGCTGAATGGCCATAATTGTACCATGGCTTTTTGGGGTTTTGATTTAAACCAGCGGTTCTCAAAACTTTTGATCTCAGGGGCCAGCCCAGTGGCTTAGTGGTTAAGTTTGCACACTCTGCTTTGGCGGCCCAGGGTTTGGGGGTTTGGATCCCAGGTGCAGACCAACATACCGCTCACCAAGCCATGCTGTGGCGGCATACTATATACAAAATAGAGGAAGATTGGCTCAGATGTTAGCTCAGGAACAATCTTCCTCAAGCAAAAGGAGGAAGGTTGGCAATAGATGTTAGCTCAGGGCCAATCTTCCTCACTGAAAAAAAAAGAGAAAGAAAGAAAGAAAAAAACCTTTTGATCTCAACACACCTTTACAAATTTAAAACCTCTGATGATCCCAAAGAGCTTCTGTTTACACGGTTTATATTTATTGATATTCATCATATTATAATTTAAAACCTATAAATGTATAAAATAACAATTTTTAAATCATTAATAATTACTTTTTTATATGAACAATATATTTTATGAAAAATAATTTTATATTTCAAAAAATACATTTAATATGATGAGTGGCATTTGTTTATATTTTTGCAAATTTCTTTAATATGTAGCCTCAAAAGAGACAGCTGAATTCTCATATCTGCTTCTGTACTTAACCTTTTGCACTATCACATATCATGTTGCCCCTTGAAAGCTTCCACTGTATACTCATGAGAGAATGAGAGTCAAAAAGGCAAATATTTTCTCAGTATTATTATGAAAATAGTTTTGAAGCTCACAGATCCCCTGAAAGGATCTTGGGGACCTCCAGGAATCCCTAGACTACACTCAGAAATGTTTTTGGAAATCAATAGTCTATCCTGGCCATTCTATTTTACCCCTATAAGTGGGTTTAGTTGTTCTTTAATAGGATTGCAGTATTCCATATCTGACATCTAAAATGCAATGTAAGCAATTCATGACATGCCAATGGGGGTAACTATAGGTGTCTGAAATTTGAATTATTTTGGGTTAGGTCAGAAAGAAGTATTAGTAAGGCAAATATGGTCGCATTTTAAATGATTATGGGATGTGGGATGTGGGAATGGATAGATTTTGGAGACTTAAAGATGTGTCTAGACCTAGAGAAACTAGCGTAAGGAGACTTTTGTTTTTTGTTTTAGATTTTCTTTGTTTTTTTAAGGCTTTGAATCACGTAGTCAATCCTGTGTGTCAATCAGCACAATCAAAGCATTGTTCTAAGGTTCTTGAAACAAGAATGTACTCTATGTAGTTAATTTAAGGACTTGGAAAACTGAGGAGAGTGCTAGAACCTGTAAAAGTCACATATAAATTGCACATTGGACATTGGCCAGAATTGCTGGCTGAAGCTGCACACAAGTATACATCCATGTATATTTTTTATTCCTTTTTTGCCAATGGTTATAAGGGTATATGCTGACACATACTGCCTGCTGGCATTATTACCATAAAAAGAAATACAGTGTCCAAGTAACAATATATTTGACCTCCTTGGTTAATATTCAAAGTGATGGTCAAGAAGGTTATAAGCAAACATCAGCTTTCTTTCACACCTCTTAGCTCATTCTGCAAATTAATAACATCATCTTGGGAGCATTCGAGACCCCGGATAATGAACGTTAACAGCAGTTCCTGTTGGCTGCATCCGAGGATGCATTTATTTTTCTCATTATCTTACACACAATCTTTTAGCTATTGTCTGCCACTGCTGCTCACTCAGGAAGCCACAGAAAGTGCTAAAGATGTCAAGAAGCAATAAGCCTCATTTATTTTTATGGTCTTCATCAGCATTTTTTTTTCTTTCCTCTCTTTCACTTTTTTTTTTTTTAAACTTAGAGGCCTATAATAGAATCTGCTGATTAGAATCAGAACCGTATCTAAGTATAGATATGAAAGATCTTTTCTGAAGGTGATGGGCAATGGAAGGGCACTATACCCATATGATACTTCTGGCAGATACTGAATCTAAAGTCAATTAATGGGTATTTTTTCTTTCCTTTCTGGCTGTGTTCTAGATATTTCACAATTGATTAAAACTGAAAGCAAGTATATAATAGACTTGGATGAATGAAAAGTAAGTGGATTAAAATATTACCAGCAGGAATATGCAGGAAAATATTATATGCAAATGACTAGAAAGCAAAATATACTATATCCCTTTAGCTATTAAAATATTATCCTTAATTTCTTTTCACGTTTCATTAGAAAAATAAAATGAAAGCAAATGATCACCATAAGGAAAAATGCAATGAGATAAAATATAATCTCATGTTGGAGTGGGAACCTTTCTGAGCTCATCGGTGGACATGCCTGGACATGTAGGCTATGGAGCTGGAATGGACTTATAGTTCAAGGAACCTCTTTCCTGTAATAACAGAACATGCAGCCAGGGACACACATTAGAGGTCATTTTCGGAAAGAGAAACAAATCCAGATGTAGACAAAAAGTTGGAACTTGATTGTCAGTCCAAGGAGCTAAAGGGACAGTGGGAAGATACTAACTTCAAAATGATGAAGAGATCATAAAAGCAAATCATTTGAGTTGTTGATGTAGGTAGAAAAATGAGAAGACTTGAAGAGTATCTCAGGTACGTTGGAGGTTTAGGATTAGCAATCTCTCAGTGAAGGTGATGGTAAAGGCAAGTTTGAAGTTTTTAAAACATTAACTGCTCAAATCAAAGCAAGTAGGTGCTGGTGAATATTATTAACTACCAATTACATTCAGTTTCTTTTCACTATCACTCTTTCTATCATGTGTCTGGATTAACTCAGAAACTGACTGAGCGTGATGCTGGTGGTTTTGGGATATGAGATATTTCTGAAGGAGTTGGAGAAGAGGTGGTGGGTGCTGTGGAGAGGGGAGGCAGGTGCTACTAAGAAAGATAAGAACTGACCAAAAGAGAGTACTGAGGGCAAAAAATCAAGGATAGAACTACCATATGATCCAGCTGTTCCACTGCTGGGTATTTATCCAAAGAGCTTGAAAACACCAATTTGTAAAGGTACATGCACCCCTGTGTTCCTTGCAGCATTATTCACAATAGCCAAGACTTGGAAGCAACCTAAGTGCCCATCAAGGGACGAATGGATAAAGAAGCTGTGGTATATATACACAATGGAATACTACTCAGCCATAAGAAACGATGAAATCTAGCCATTTGTGACAACATGGATGGACATTGAGGGTATTATGCAAAGTGAAATAAGTCAGAGGGAGAAGGTCAAATACTGTATGATTTCCTTCATTAAGTAGTAGATAATAACAACAATAAACAAACACATAAGGACAGAGACTGGATTGGTGGTTACCAGAAGGGAAGGGGGGAAGGAGGAGGGTGAAAGGGATAATTCAATTCGGTACATGTGTGTGGTGATGGGTTGTAATTAGTATTTTGGTGGTGAACATGATGTAATCTATGCAGAAATAGAAGTATAATGATGTACACCTGAAATTTTTACAATGTTATAAACCAATGTTACTGCAATAAACAAAAAATTAAAAAAAAAGAAAAAAAAAAATGCAGACCTGGGGCCAGCCGGTGGCACAAGAGGTTAAGTGCACGTGCTGCGCTGCTGCGGCCCGGGGTTCAACGGCCCGGATCCCGGGCGGGCACCAACGCACCGCTTGTCAAGCCATGCTGTGGCGGTGTCCCATATAAAGTGGAGGAAGGTGGCCATGGATGTTAGCCCAGGGCCAGTCTTCCTTAGCAAAAAGAGGAGGATTGGCCGATGTTAGCTCAGGGCCAATCTTCCTCACCAAAAAAAAAAAAAAAAAAGAATGCAGACTTCCCCCTTTGTTGGGGACATTTTGAAAGCTCGACCTATACCACTGCCATCTTCCCACTTCTCTGTTGTGATTGGCTACTTGATCCTTGCTCTGATTAGCTGGTTTTTATCCATTATCAAATTATTCTAGGCTGTCTTGAATAGCTATGGTCAGCTAAGGCTGAATTTATTGCAGTTTGATCCCCTGTGTTCTGATTTATGCTGTCCCTGATCTAAAAGTCCCAGATGCCAGGGATGGGAAACAGAGCAGTGAGTCCAGGAATGTGAGGAACTCAGCAGAGTTTACAGATTTCCAAAACCAGAGGAAAATCTTAAAGCTGAAGACTTCAAAGAGCTATCTTTATAAAAACCTATTGCAAATAAAATATTCTAAGAAGTCATGGAAGAGTTGCAGTCACTTTTACAATAGTAGAGTTTCCATTCCAGTCCCTACCTAGACCCCTCCTCTGCACTAGCACCATCAACATGCACTTGCAGATTGCAATTCTAAGATCTTTGTGGTTGAAAGGCAAACACAGAGGGTCAAGACAAGGACAATGGGAAAGAGATGTCTTCAAAACAAAATCAATTATACAACTCTTCAAACATGTTTTGCTTCTTAAGGCCTCAGTGAATATCATCAAGAGGTACACTAGGAGGAGTCACTATCTGACAATCTATCTTCAAAGAAAGTTTATAGTCCTCAGTGAGCTTTAAAATCCATAGGAGTTCAGAATTTTTATGCTGGTTTTTATAAGAAGATAGTAGAATCATGAATGCTAAGAAAGTTTTTATGGTAAGAAGCATATTACTTGGGTTATAATCAAATATTCACTGTAGTAGGTAAGAAAATAAACTAAGCAAAAAGAACTAAAAAGTATTACCAGCCTACTATGTCTCAGTCACCATGGTAGATTTACATAATGCACAACTGGCCTATCAGGGAAGTATTGCTATTAAAAATAAAAATACAAGCCATGACATTGAAAACCTTAATATTTAAATGGAGATCAAGACATATTTGTAAAATGGAAAGAAATATTTGGTATGAATTATAATTGAAGTCATAGCAAATTTTATGAGAGAATTAAATGGAGACTTCCTGTAAGAGGTAGCATAGTGACATTTATTCATTCAACAAACATTTATCGAGTACCTTCTGTGTGCCTGATGCTGTCTTTACTTATGGAGATAGAGCAAGGATCTTGACCGACAATGTCTTTGATGCTATATCTTATAAAGAAGCTTCCATCTCCATAGCATTTTCTAAAAAGGCAGTTTACTCAGAGTGAGGCATAGAGTGCATAAATTTGAAAAAAGAGTAGTGTGGAGTAAGAATGGATAATTAGTGGATTTTAAAAGTCATGAGGTAATGAAGCCAATAGAACTCCTTCAAGGCTCTGTTTTAATGGTGTCCCTAACATTTCTGCATTTCATGAAGAAACTCTGTTGTCTACATGGAAGTTGCATGGGAATTTCTCATTAGCATTCATAAAATATTAGTAGTAAATCCTCTTAATACTTCTACCACTAATACACTACATGTAATTGATCTCCAAGCTGCTTATCATCTCAGCGCTTGACATTAACCTTTTTCTTGTACTTGTTCATGTTATGCAGGGCCTGGAAACATGACTGTATAAAATCATATAAAATATTCTGAATCAACATGTAATATGATGAAGTACAATTAAAATACTACTAGACAAAAGTTCTAGTCAAGACTTTGATGCTAGCTATCTCCATAGCCCTGGTCAGGTCATTAACCCTTGCATCTCTTGGCTACAAAATGAGGATAGTATTACCTATTTGCCTTCTTCCCAGGGTTAGTATAGATTTCAATGAGTCTTTGACAAGTAAACAGAACAAAACAAACAAAAAGTCATTCAGCGATGTGCCATAATTTACGTTATTACGTGACTAACAACTCCCTGAAGTGTAAAGAGTGCAATATTATAAACTACCTCTAATTTGTCGCTTCCCCATGGTTTAAGATGACATCCACTCTATTGAACACAGTATACAGTGTTCATTTCAGATTCTAGGTAATGTTTGTGATGGTGAGATCAGCAGGTGATAGACAGTGAGTCACTTCCTGAGGTAGGTTGATAATACAGGCTGCTATTACCAAGTATGATAGTGTATGGCCCTGCAGAGATAAGCTGTCATCTTAAAAATGTTAATGACCCCAGTTGAACAGAGAAGCCTCAGAAGACTTATAAAGCAAGTCTCCAGTATAAGGGAGATAGCTTTAATAACTTAGAGGAAAGAAAAACGGTAGGGAATGTGAAGAAAGAATTTTAGGGATAGAAGGAACTATGGATACTTCCTCATCCGATCTTAACATTAAACTTGGGAAAACAGTTGTTACAGAGGAGTTGAGTCACTTGCACAAGGCCATCCACCTAGGCGTTATCCAAATTGGAACCAGAATTCATTTTTCTTAATACTTCATCCACTGCCCTTGCCCTTTCCCCCAGTTTACATGTTTTTGTGACTGTGATTATTGAAAGAAAAGTTGTGTCTAATTTTTCTTTCTGCTCATATTTAAAACCTTATTATATTTGGGTCAATTTCCCTTCCCCTCACAGTTTGCAACCTGCACACTTTGTAATCCTGTAAATTTAGTGTCATTTGGCATTTCTATTAATATGCCATTTACTCCACCATTCCAGATCTTTACTAAAAATGTTAAATAAGACCAGACCTAGCATTTGTTACTTTTCGTTTATAAGCTTTTCCTCAATTCTAATCTGACTGATTTTCTTGTCATCTAAGCTCATTTAAAACAAATTTGCAAGTAAAATATCATCAGACATAGTATCAGATGTTTTGCTAATGACTAAATATATCACATTTTCCCTTCTATCCATTAATTTTGAGAATTTATCAAAGGAAGGAACTCAGCTTGTCTGCCATGAATTTTCATTTACAAACTCCTGCTGCTCTATGTCTACAAGATTCTCTCTTTAGTTGTTCTGAGTTGTTCAACTAGTTTGTAAAATAATTCCATCCATTTTTTTATTATGTAGAATTTCCCTCTACACATCACTGACAAAAAATTGGGGGTAGGGGTGGGAGTAGCACCCTATTGGTATGTGAAATTCCTAAATAAAACACCAGACATCAAAAGGCTTGATCTTCTTAATCAAACATAGCGTAGATTCTTGGTGGAACTCTGGTCTTTCAGTTCAAGGTACTGAGTCCATTATTATGGATTATGAGGGATTGTGGACTAGGTAAATATTTATAAATCACCTCTCCTATCAATTCTGTATCTTATTATGTCTTCCAGCCTGACTGAGTTCTCTCTGTTACCATTACTTCCTGGGTTTAGAACCTTACTATCTCTTAGTTGGACTTTTCTAACAATTTCTAACCCATCTCTTCTACCATGTCTACACCCTCTGATCACACCTCCTCAGCATCACCTGCTGCATTACCAAAAAATATTGGTCATTTATGTTCCATTAATTATTTCTCATTTTCTGTAGTGTTAAGTTTAAACTTCTTAACAAGGCATACAAGGCTCTTTACCTTATGCCTCCAAGCTCTCTCTCCCTGAACACCAAACTCCTCATTCTTTTCCAAACCTGTTGTTCCCTATCACTCAACGCCTTCACATGGACCCATAATGTCCTT
Organism: Ceratotherium simum simum; assembly: GCF_057802395.1. Classification (NCBI taxonomy): domain Eukaryota; kingdom Metazoa; phylum Chordata; class Mammalia; order Perissodactyla; family Rhinocerotidae; genus Ceratotherium; species Ceratotherium simum. The sequence goes on from NC_141906.1 coordinate 37,166,328, forward strand.
TCTTTCCTCTCCACCCAGTGACCTACACTTCATCCTCCATGACCCTGCTCTTTGCATCTAAGTGAAGTCTTTTTCAACCCCTTCGGGCAGTTGGGAATGTCTCCGTTTGATGCCATAAGTACATTGATAATTTTACTCTCACATACTCCTTTTATTGTGTCGTAGTGATTTGTAACAGAACTCTGAGCTCCTTTAGGACAGACACTGTTTCTTCCTTACCATGCTTGCCCTGTTTGCCAACATAGACTGAGCATTAAACATTTGTTGAATTACTATATGAATGCTGTAAAAATTTTTAAACATGGAATTATACTGCATTTAGAAATGGACACTTCCCCGGTACTGATGTTTTTTATTCTTGTAGTTCATTTTCGCATTTGCCATCCCAAGATACAACATGTTGCCTTATCTATAAACATAGTGCTACTTACTTTGAATAGTGAAAATATTCTTATATAGCTTACAAAATCAAGCCCCAAAACATTTGTTAGAAAAATCTTGTATAATTTCTTTTACCCTCTCTTCATCAGTAAAAGTGCTAGGATGCTTCACTCTTCTTAAATTTAAATTTAACTTTATAATTTCCCTAATGAGTGTCTAGCATAAATCCCAAAGCTATTAGCTTTCTCTGGTACATTAGTGATCATTACCAAGTTTCCAGAATATTTTATTTTCTTCTTGTTCTACACAGTCTCCCTTTGCTAGGATCTTAAATTGATTTGTGTGACCTTGTTTGTCTGTCCAATCCTTTCCAGCTCTAATATCTTTCAGACACTTAAGACCTTCAGCCTGCAGGATCAGCCTTACTTAGCGTATAAGTTATTCCTGAGCATGCCGGGTCCCACTGGCCATTGGTGTCTGAAATTGATTTTGCTGCTCGTAATTCAATACCCATTAGGGCTGATGTGAACATTCCTGATCTCCCCACAACCACAAATCTACAAGCTACAGCCATTTCAAGTTCATGGCATTTTCTTATCTGGAACTAGAGTCAAATCCTGAGCCAATTTTCAGTTTTTTCTTCTTAAGGTGGTGTCCCCTCCAAATTGTATGCTGAAACCTAATACTCAATGTGATGGTATTCGGAGGTGGGGCCTTTGGTAGGTGATTGGGTCATAAGGGTGGAGCCCTCGTGAATGGGATTAGTGCCTTTATAAAAGAGACCCAAAGAGCTCCCTCGTCCCTTCTATCATGCGAGGGCACAGGGAGAAGAAAGCTATCTATGAACCAGGAAGGAGGCTCTCACCAGATGCTGAATCTGCCAGTACTTTGATCTTTGACCTCCTAACCTCCAGAACTGTGAGAAATAAATTTCTACTGTTTATAAGTTACTCGGCCTATGGTGTTCTGTTATAACAGCCCAAACTGACTGAAACAGATGGGCAACTCAGTTTTTATATTTTTTGTACTCACCAGATGGGGTCTGATTCATGCAAGACAGGTCCTCCCTGTCTACTAATAATAATGTCTTACATTTGGGAGGGGTATAGAGTCCATAAGTTCTTTTGTATATAGTATTCTACTCAGTTCACACAATTCAGTGAGAAAGGCAGAGTATCAAAAAGAAGGACCTAGTGGTTCAATTATTTCCTAACTGAGTGAGGAATTCTCTATAAACTCAGTGCCTTAGTGGTGGGTCCCGCAGTTAGTCTTCCTGCCTAAACATGACAACTAGTGTATTCCAGTTGCTCTGGTCAGATAACCGGGAGTCATTCTTGACTTCTCCTTTTTCCTATACATCTAGTTAGTTACTAGGTCATCAATTCCATCTCTAAAATATCCTTCATCTGTCCATCATTCTGCATTTGGTCCAAGCCACCATCATCTTTCCCCCAGCCTCTTCAAAATATATGTCGTCTCAGTCCTCCTTCATATCCTACCCTCTCTGATTCTTTCTGCACATGATAGCCAGAATAATTTTTCTTAAACGCAAATCTGATTATGTCACATCCTCTTTAAAATCATTCATTGGGTGCCATTGTCCTTGGGATCAAACACAAACTCCTTAACTAGGTATTGTAGAGTTTTCTCCCAATTTTACTTCTTCAACACATCTTGAAACAACTTCCTTGTTTCTTTCTTTCAATCCTGTTCTAGGCATTCCAAATATTCCTTCAGCCCCTCAGTCGTGCCTGCTTTCTCTCATCGCTGAGTCTTCATACATCCTTTCCCTTTATCTGAAACATGTCTCTCTACCTTCTTCCCCTTCTCGATAAATACTTACTTCTTGCTTTTCAGATCTCATCTTAACGAGTCTTCTTCCTATGAAGTTGGCTCTGACCTCCTGGATTAGGTTTGCTCACCACAGCCATCTGCAGTGTCTCATATTTCATTGTTTTCATCTTTTAATGGTTTATTCCCCACTAGATTATATGTTCTGGGATATAACTGGGCAAATAAGACCTTCTTTGTCTTATTTACCATTTGCGACCCAGTGTCTAACACATAATTGGAACTCCTTAAATACTGGCTGTTATTGAAAGACTTCTATCTTCATCTCCTCGTACCTCAGTCTCCCATATGGCTCATGGCTACCTGTCTACTCTGACACTCAGAGTCTCCCATCATCTCTGCTCTAACCCCAAACAAAAGGAAGCTTAGTCATTCTCTTTCGTGTCCTGTAAAAGGGGAGACGATTTGGACAAAATGTTCGTAAAATGCTTCTAACACTTTATCCTTACAATAATGATAGGCCAATTTCAGGCTAGCTGTGACTCATTCTGCGATTTTGGTTATTTGTCTTTATCTGAACTCTAGAGAAAGATCTATACATTACCCTGTCAAATCTGAATGCAAAAATTCTCACTCTGTCTATATATGTGTACATTGTACCCCTTGTTTAAGTAGTATTTTTTTCCTAATCTTCTAAGAGAAAAAAGTGACAGACATTTCAGAATTCTATTTTTATTTTCCATGAGTACCCTTCTCTCTCTGTTTCATTGTTACCACCAAATCTGCTATCAAATGGAATATTAAGGTGGGTTAGTGATTTGATAAATGAATATGAAGTGATTTTAGGTTTCTGAGTTACAATTAAAGTGCCATTTAACCACACTGCATAGTTCTTAAAAGAGAACAAGGTATTTGAATGTGAGGTAAAAATGAAATTACTCAACTGACACCTAATTCTCAGGAATTTCTCCTTAACTTTCTTGATAACAGTCCCATGTTTGCTGATTCTGACTCAGGCCCTTTGAGCTGAAGTTTCAACTACTTCTTTTACTTCTGTATATATATCACTCTCAAAAATTCAGTTTGAGATTAACATTGGAAATTTCCTTAGCTGTTCTTTGTGAGAAGAACCTCTGTTTTCTTTGTTCACTTTGGAGTAGAAATCTGGGAAATCATTTTTAAAAGAATGGATCTTTGAAGCATGATCTAAAATGGATCCACTAGGGCAGGCTTTTTAATTGTGTTCATGGAATGTGGGTGTGGCCTAGCTTAACAATAGAAATCCTTCAAGAGCTGTGGAATTCTCTTGTTACACTACTGCTGATTGTAGAGTTATGCTTAGAAGAACTAATGCTTAGAAGTATTACACAGAGTACCTAATTGAACCCTCTTAACAGCCTGTGAAGGCTGTCAACCTTTAACTCAGTGGTTCTCAACCTTTCTACACTTGGGAATCACTTGGGGAAGTTTAAAAATACAAACGCCTGTGCCCTAATTCCAGGGATTATGATTTAATTGGTTTCAGATAAGGCCTGGGCATCCAGATTTTTAAAAGCTCCCCAAGAGATTCTAATGAAAACTCAAGGTTGAGACACATTGCTTTAACTTTATTAACTTAGAGCTGGAGTCAGTGATGCCTGCTAAATGCAGGCTTAGTCCCATCCATCCAGTGACTGAGTCAAGCAGAACCAGCGCAGGAAATAAAGTAAAAGTCACAGCCCACCAGTTGATATAGCTTAGAAGTAGCTTTGTTGCTGCTGTGGTCTAAATGTTTATATCCCCCCAAAATTTATATGTTGTAACCTAACCCCAAAGGTTATGGTATTAGGTGCTGGGGTCTTTGGGAGGTGATTAGGTCATGAGTGCAGAGCCTTCATGGATTGATTAGTAACCTTATATAAGAGACCTGAGAGAGCTCCCTTGCCCCCTTTTGCCATGTGAGGATACAAGGAGAATTCGAGGCCCCTCACCTGCTTTTGGTATAGCAGCCTGAACAGACTAAGACAGTTGCCATATTACTTTACATTATTCGTAGATGAAAATACAGACTTCTTACTAAGGCACACAAGGCCAGGCATAAGCTGCTTACATTTCCAAATACATCTCATGCCATCTTCTCCACTCATTATGCATCAGCCACGCTGATTTCTATCTGTTTCTTAGAGAGTGCACTTTCTCATTCTTAGTTGCCCATGATTTTCTTTGCTGGGAATACTGGTTCATTCTCGTCCTTTGGATATTAGTTCAGATGTCATGTCTTCAAAGTAGTCTTCTGTCAATTGGCTTTACACAATTACACTTTACCTTATTACTTTATTTTGATTTTTAACACTATAAATAATGTGATTTTCTTGTTTATTTACTTACTATTTTATTGTGTGTCTTTCCCACCATACTGTAAGTTTCATGAGACCAGATTCTTGCCTGTTTTGCTCATCATGTATCCCAGCACCATGTCTGTCACATAGTAGAAACAATAAAATGTTTGATTAATTGGTAGATTTATTAAATGAATGGATGAATGAACAAATGAATGAATGAAAAGTGGAATGAATAGATCAGCTTATAAAATTTCTAAGGTGTCTGAGTCATAGCCTCTTTCAACTCTATCCTGATAGTGTCTATGTCTACATTTTAATCTCTCTCTCCAACCATCCATCCACTTCCCATCCATCCACTCATTTTTTATTTCCTTATTCATGGATCAGATGTAGCATCATGTGCTAAGAAAAACAAATATATATACAGTTTTATATATATATAAATTTTTCATAAATTTTCAGAAGCACCTCTGTATTCCCCTGTTAGTTAAAACCCATGGCCAAAGATAACCACTCTTCGAACATTTGCTTAACCATAGATTAGCTTTGCCTATATTTGCATTTTATGAAAATTAAACCATACCGAATACATTATTTTATATTTCACTTCATTATTCAACGTTACATTTTTGACATTCATTCTTCTTATTGAATTTAAAATACTTTGTTCACTCATTTTTATCGCTTGCATTCAAGTAACATATAAATCTATTACAACTTATCCATCCCACTAATGATGGGCATTGAGTTGCTTCAGTATTTGGCTGTTAGGAATAGTGCCTCTATGATCATATTTGTACATGCTTTTGGCATCTGTATACATTTCGGTTGGATATAGACACATACTTAGGAGTGAAATTGTTGGCCAGAGAACATGCATAGATTCAGTTTTAGTAAATAGTGCCAAACAATTTTTCAAATTGACGACACCATTTTACACTCTATGGGAAAAGTGAGCAAGTCACTGTTGTTCTACATTTTTACCACCACTTGACAACGTCAAATATAAATATTTAAAAATTATTATATTATATTTTATTTTTATAGTTATTATAAACTATAATAATATAGTTATATAAAACTATAATATTTAATATTAAATTAAATATTCATAGTAAATAAATTTTAATTTATTAAATATCTATAAATACAAATTTTATTTTATTACCTGTTTATAAATAGTAAGTATATAAAAACAAATATAACATTTAACATATATTATAATTTTTAAATTCTCTGGTAGTTATTGGTATCTCATTTTTGTTTCATTTGTAGTTCTCTTACGATAAATAAGGGCCCTTTTCACATATTTGCGGTCATTTGGATGTCCTCTTCTGTGAAGTGCCTGCTTAAGTCATGAGACCATTTTTAATTGGATTATCTCTCTTTTTCTTAATGATATGTAGCTCTTATATATTCTAGACATGAATTTTTTGTCAGGTAAAAACAGTAAAATATATTCTCTTAGTCTGTGGCTTGTTCTTTTAATTTGTGTGTGTGTGTGTGTGTGTGTGTGTGTGTGTGTGTGTGAGGAAGATCAGCCCTGAGCTAACATCCAATGCCAATCCTCTTCTTTTTGCTGAGGAAGATTGGCCCTGGGCTAATCCATTCCCATCTTCCTCTACCTTATACAGGACGCCACCACAGCATGGCTTGACAAGCGGAGGGCCGATGGGCGCCCAGGATCCCAACCTGCGAACCCCAGCTGCTGAAGCGGAGCTCGAGCACTTAACTGCTGCGCCACTGGGCTGGCCCTGTTCTTTTACTCTTTTAAAAGTGTCTTTTGATCAACCTAGCTTTAGTGAGGAAAATTTCATTGTGGTCTTTCCCAGGGTATTCGATATTTTTTATATGATTTGAAATGGTATTTAAAAGTTTTTCATTTCCTAATTGTTGCTGATAAATAGAAATGTAATTTTATGCAGCAGCCTTGCTAAATTTACATTTTAATTGTACGTGTTTGTTTATAGATACTTCATAATTTTCAAGGTATACTGTTGTCTGCATATAATAATATTCTTATTTCTTCCTTTCCAATCCTAACATGTTTTATTTACTTATTTATTTAATTGTCTTATTGTGCCAATGATGCACTACAGTATTAGAAAGAAATGGTGATAGCGGCCCTCTCTGTCTTATTCTTTCTTTCAGGGGAAAGAACTATTTCACTGTTAAGTAGAATGTTGGCTTTAGATACACATTATTAGATTACAGATGTTTTCTTTTACTCCTACTTTGCTGACAGTTTTTATCTTGAATGTGTGTTGAATTTTATAAAGTACTTTTCCTGTCTCTTTCAAAAGTATATGCATCTTATCTTTTACTCTGTTCATGAGCGAATTGCATTAATTGATTTCCAGTTATTAATCTTTACCTTGAATTCCTGGAATAAATTTTTTTGGTTGTAACATGTTGTTATTTCACACGTCATATATATTGGATTTGTTAATATTTTAAGATTTTTGTATTCTTTGTCATGAGAGAGGATGGTCTATAAATTTCCTTACTTTAGAGTCTGGATATGGTATAAGGTTTTGTGAGCTTCATAAAATGAACTGAGAAGTTACTCTTTTTCTATTCTGTTACATTTGTGTCACTTCTTTAAATTTTAAAGTATTTCACCAATGAAGTCATCAGGATCTGGAATTTCCTTTGTGAGAAAACTTTAAATTATGGATTAAATTTGTTTAATTGTGGTAGGACTACTTAGATTTTTTTATTTCATTTTTTATCAGTTTTGGTAAGTTGTGTTTTCCTAGGAATTCTTCCATTTCATCTAAAATTCCAGATTTATTTGCATGAAGGTATTAATAATATCATCTTATATATAGTATATATTTATGATCAGTAACATTATATTCTTTTCTCATATCTGACACTGATAATTTATCAGAGCCATCCGTTATCTTATTTTTACCTTTCTATGGCTTGCTAGAGGTTCAATTTTTATTAATCTTGTTAAAGAATTAACTTTTGGATTTGTTAATATTTACTCTTTTGCATATTTTGTTCTTATTTCATTTATTTCTTCCCTTATCTTTATTATTTCTCTCCTTTCTACTTTTTATCCTATTACTTATTTCAATTTACTGATATGGTTACTTAAGCCATGGTTTTTCAACTGTTCTCTCCTCTATTATATACACTTAAAATTGTAAATTTCCTATTTATCACCATTTTGTCTTTATCCTAGCAGGTTTAGTATGTAGTATTTTCATTATTCTTCATGTTAAGATATTTTTTAATTTTCATCACGATTTCTTTAGTTCATAATTAACAAGAGCCTTACTTACTGTGCAGATAGTTTAGGGTTTTATGATTATGTTTTTGTTATGGATATTGAGATTAATTTTAGCGTGGTAAGAGAACACATTCTGTATTTCATTTCTTTGACATTTGTTGAGATTTACCTTATTGCCCACTGAGTCATTTTGGGTAAATGTTTCATTTGAACTTTGAAAAAATATTTGGTCTGCATTGTTAGGTGCAATTTCAGATATATATGTAAGTAAGGTCAAGTGTGTTAATAGTGTTTTCCAAATTTTTCATATCTCTATTTTTTGTACATTCATTTTATTAATTACTGAGGGAAATATATTAAAATCTGTCAGTGTGATTATTGATTCATCTATTTCTAGTTTTAGTTTTATCGGCTATAATTACATATTTTAACCCTCTGGCATTAGGCACATACGTATTTAGAATTTATTATACCTTTCCTTGTGGAATGACACTTATGTCAATTAGAAATGTCCCTCTTTATCTCTAGTAGTACTTCTCACCTTAAAATCTACTTAGTCTAAAAATATGATAGCTAAAATGAGCTTTTTTTGGTTAGAATTTTAATAGTATATAACTTTCCCACTTTATTTTCTTTTTTCTGTCCTCATATTCAAGGTGGTCTCTTGTACTCAATGTGTACTTGGATTTTGTATTTTTAATCAATCTGACAATCCTGACCTTATTGTGGATTATTTAGTCTACTTTTTAAAAAGTAGTTATAGTTATAGATGAGTTTAAATAAACCATCTCATTATTTCCCTTCTATTTTCATCTGTTTTTTTCTATTTCTATTCTTTATTGCCTTCTTATGGAAAATTCCCTTTAGTAGATGGCTACTCACACAGTTAATTTTTATTAGCTTTGTGAGTGACTTAGGGGTTACAACATACATCCTTTCCCTATTATAGACTACTTTATTTAGAACCCTTATCGCTTCATGGACAATGAAAGAAAATTAGGTCACTTTTACTTCATTTATTTCCTCCATACTTTGGTGTCTTTGCTGACACAAATTTTAATTCTACTCACTTTTAAAACTAATGCATAATTATCATTGTTTTTTACAGTCACTGCTAATGTAGATTTACTCATGTTTATCTTTTTTCATGTTTATCTTTTTGTCTTAATAACTTTCATTAGAAGTTTTTAATGCTGCTCTGTTGGCAATAAATTCTGTTTTTATTTTTCTGAAAATGTAATTATGAAGAAGTTTTCTTTCCCTGAGTATAAGAGTCTATCTTGGCAGTTATTTTCTTTCTGTATTTCAAATATGACATTGTATTTTCACATGATGCCATTGTTTCTGTAGAGAAATTAGCTGTCAGGTGTGTTTATACTTCTTTGTGGAATATCTTTAGTTCTCTGGCTGCTTTCAAGATTTCTATTAGTCTTTGGTTTTCAATGTTTTTATTCTGATGTGTCTGAATTTCTTTACATTTATTCTGATTGGGGTTTGTAGAGTTTTTGTTTTGTTTTGTTTTGTTTTAATCTTGAAACCATGCATGAATATTTCAATGTCTTTCATCAGTTTTGGAAAATTATTGACCAGTATCTCTTTAAATACTGCTTCTGAACTTTTTACCTCTCATTGAACACCAACTATAGTTTTGTTAGACATTTTCACCATACTCCAGTCTGGATATTTTTTATAAACCTGTTTTCTGGTTCACCAATTTTCTTTTCTGCTGTATCTAATCTGCTGTTAATTCATTCTATTATGGTCTCAATTTCAGTTATTGGCTTTTTTTTTCTTTTTTGCTGAGGAAGATTCACCCTGAGCTAAAATCTGTTGCCAGTCTTCCTCTGTGGATCGCTGCCACAGCATGGCAACTGACAAGTGGTGTAGGTCCGTGCCTGGGAACCAAACCTGGGCTGCCAAAGCAAAGTGCGCCAAACTTAGCTACTAGGCCACCAGGGCTGGCCCCTGGTCTTTTCAACTATTTTATATCACTATAATAGACATCCCCCTGATTATTTAAAAAATAGATGTCTATTCTCTGGTGAGATTCTCTCTCTGTTATTTTTTTTTTTTTGATGATATTACTTATACATATTGTAAAGAACTGTGTTTGATATTTCCAGTATTTGAGTCACCTGTAGACTTGTTTCTATAGTTTTTTCCTATTGGTCTTAGGCCATTTGGTTTTATCTCAGCATTCCTGAATTTTTTAAATTGATAACTAGACACCACATAAAAAAAAAATCTAACTCCAGAAATATATTTTTTCTTCTTCCAATGGCTTAAACAATCTGGGACACATAACATTCATTGAAACGGGAATTGAAATAATTATACTGAAAGCCCAATGTATTTATCAGAGGCTCTAGTCTTTGACAAACCTTAGACACATTTTTTGTCTCTCTAGCAGCATGAAATCACCAATGTTGCTACTTAGTTTCTTGTCTAATATTTCTTAGTGACTTCTTATCCTCTAGCTGCATGCCAAAGTCAGAAAATGGCAGTCAAAAATGCATGAAGAGAAAGTTAATAAAGAATGTAAGGCTAACTTCCTAATTGTTCCTTTTAAAAGAGAAAAGTTGACCTTTTCTCTTGAGGTCTCACTACTTTGGTAATCCCAAACTCTAATTTTTGTCTTGCCAGCCCATGAGACCATTAAAGGTTTTGAACTACCACTTTCCACCCATTCTCTAAGCTATGCACTACTTATAAACAAGCTAATTTCACGAAGTATAAGGAGGCAAAGAATTTCAAACCAATCTCATTATATTTCCTTTCTTCCTGGAGTCTGGAAACTTCAGGTCCTACTTGATGTATTTTGCATTTTCTCAAGCTATTCTGGTTTTTCTTTCAAGAGTGCTTGTCTGAGTGCGAATCATATATCTGATAAGGGCTAATATGCAAAATATATAAAGAAATCATACAACTCAATAGCCAAAAAACCCAAACAACCCAATTAAAAAATGGGCAGAAGGTCTAAATAGACATTTTTCTAAAGAAGATGTACAGATGGCCAACAGATACATGAAAAGACACTTTATATCATTAATCATCAGGGAAATTCAAATCAAAACCACAATGAGATGTCACATCACATCTGTTAGAATGGCTATGATCAAAAAGACGAGCAGCAGCAAGTGTTGTCAAGGATGTGGAGAAAAGGGAACCCTTGTGCACTGCGGTGTAAATTGATGCAAACACTACGGAAAACAGTATGGAGGTTCCTCAAAAAATTAAAAATAAAACTACCGAAAATAGAACTACCAAATATATATACACACACACACACATATATATAAAATGGAATATTATTCAGCCATAAAAAAGAATGAAATTTTATCATTTGTGACAAAATAGATGGATCTTGAGGGTATTATGCTAAGTGAAAAAAGTCAGACAGAGAAAGAAAAAATACCTCTCTCTTACATGTGAAATATAAAAATAAATTAAAAAAAAAAAAACTCAAAAACCCCAAGCTCATAGATACAGAGAAGAGATTGGTGGCTGTCAGAGATGAGAGGTGGAGGGTGGGAAAAATGAATGGACTGTTTTTGTGGCGTTTTTTTTGTTTAAATAAATTGAATTTAAAAAAAAGAGTTCTTGTCTGATACAAGCTACTTCACTATCGCTCAGAGTGGAAGTTTTGGTTTTGCTTTGTTTTAGGATCAAATGTCATATTGTAAAAGTTGCTACTGATCCTGACGTGCAGTAAATTTTTATTTTTTTCTCCTTCCAGTTTCTCTCTGATAATCAATACCTCATACCTAATCTATATGGCTGAATCCCTACTAAGCTTGGCTAATTTCATTCCTATCCCCCCAAAACTAGACCATATTCCTCAAGTTACTGCCCAAGTCTTATTGAGAATTTGCATAGGGAAGAAATGGTCATTCCAAACGAAATGCTGTCAGACCAATTAAAACTTTGCTCAAAAACTCACCAAAGGCATCTAATTTGTTGCATAAATTTGAATTGGCATTCTCTAGCTCCTTTCTTAAGCATCACCATTCCTATTACTAACTACACCTCACAAAAATAAATATTGTTCTCCGTTCTCACTGGGTTGCAGATTTTAAAAAAATATATTGTCTAACTTTAACTCCTCTGCAGCCCGTGCATAAATCTCTATGATATCATTATTGACCATTTCATGAAAAAAAAAAAAGATTTATTTCAAGATAAAAATTGTTGTACACATTTTTGGAATGACCTAATTTTAATGACAAAATATTTTGGCAAAATAACAATGAAAAGATTCAACCAAGTGTCCTAGAAGTGAAAAGCAAAGCAAAAACAAAAAACAAAAAAACAAGCAGAAACAAAACCATGTAAAAGAGATAAAAGAAAATTGACAGCAAAGTACTCAAGAGATAGGACAGAAATACCATTGAGAATCCCATCATAGTCTCAAAATTGAAATCAGCAAAACGCAGCTGGGAAATATAAAAACCAGAGAGATAGGAAGCGTAAGAAATCTGAAAATAAGGAGAACAATTTTAGCTTCCCCGCCACTTGAAAGTAATTTTTTGTCCCTAAGAAAGAGGCAGATATGTCTACTGCCAAAATGCATGCTTTGCACACTTTCCTCAAAAGGTAAGTAATATGAAATTTACTCATTCAATTTCTACTCCTGTCTTTTCTCTCCTTCTCTTGTGACTAATCATAAACTCTTCAAGCTTCCAAGAGAAAGAAAATGTATGTATTTTGCAATACTGGTTTACACCAAATTCCAATTAGATAGTTAGTTACAAATTATTATCTTCCCAATATAGGCAAAATATTTGCATTTAAAAAAGTGCTTAAAATGAGTCTATCAGGAAGTGGTGGAAAATTTGCTTACCTTATCTTAGTCTCAATTTCCTCATGTGGCAAAATTACTTGGACAAAATAATGTTGGGTATGCCAGCTTCACAAAGATGTTTGTGAAGACTGTATAAATTAATGGAAGCAAAATAATTTTAATTTGAGCACAATATAAATCAATGTATTAATTTTTCAAATGCATCTGATTATAATTGCCTTTTATTTTTTCATTAATACCTAAGGTTATTTTACTTTAACCCCCAAAATATTTCTGAAAAAAACAATCTTGGCATAAGGACAGAGGGGTTTAATTAATATTATTATTTGTACAAAATGTTGATATATGTGGAGTAGGTAAAAAATTATATAACTCAGGCCTTTAAAAGTATCGTGTGTTTCATCTGCTTGTAAGATCAGAACAATTTTGCCAATTTTGAACCTCATTTTAGAAGGCCTCAGTGTAGAATGCTTCATTAGTAAGTATGTCCTGCCAAAGTATTTGACTTAGTTCTTCGGAGTAAAAGATGTGGATTAAATTTTCATTTTGTTCTTGGCTTTCTGGTGACCTTGATAAAGTCATATTCACTAATTTGTACAGAAGATTAATTACTTGAAATAATACTTGAAATAAACAGGGCCCTTGAAGCCCCTCAGAGGAAGGAATTCTCCTAATGTGAACCACAGTCTCTTCTTTATTATTGTCACTCTGTGGTACCCAGTGGAGCATCTGTATTCTTCCTCATCCCCTTTCCTCCTCCTTCTGCTGATTCCTTGAGATAGTATTATTGGAACAAGTCGTTATGAAAACACACGTTATCATATGTTATCAGAGTGTTTTTAATATTGTTTCACATTGTTGTCATAACTTGCCCCACATAAATACTTACTGAGTTAAGGAGGCAAACAATAAAAAGTTAAAAATCATTTGAGCCACTGAAGCTTTTATGAAAATAAATATGTATATTTGCACATTTTCTTCCTTCTTTTTTGACAGATAATTATATATATATAATTATATATATAGATAATATATAAAACTATTATATATAATAAATATAAAATATATAATATATATTATATAATAGTATTTATATAAATTATTATAATTATCTGTCAAAGAAGAAGGAAGAAGATTTAGAATTCTATTAGAATGATGGTGTTCTACTTAGAAGAAAATGGATATGGATACAGGAGGCCTGGGGTTAAATGATAGATCTACTACTTAGGATGTTTGTCAAGTAACATTTAATTTGATCCTAGATCCCCTCTTCCATAAAACAGATCCTGTGGTTGATTGTTTGCAACATGGACTCAATCTTTCCGCTCTCAGTATCTACATCCATTTGCAAGGCGACTTTGCAGCTCTTCCTATGAAGAAGTGAAGTTTATTTCTCCACCCCGTGAATCTGGGTTGGCCTTGTGACTTACTTTGACCAATAAAGAGAACATGGTAGAAGCAATGATTTGCCGGGTCCTAGTCTGGTCCACAAGCAGTCTTTTTCTTCTTCTATGCTCTCTCAGCAACCAGCCTGGCCAATATGTGAACAAGCTGCACGTAGCCTACTGGAGGACGGGGACCATGTGGAGCAGAAAGGAGGTGTTCCAGCCGAGGCCATCCTAGAATAGCCGGCACCCAGCCACTCCCCTCAGGTGCCCACAGATGCATGAGTGAGCCAGCTGAGACCAGAAGAATCTTTCAGCTTAGCTCCACCCAGTGCAAACTGCCAATCTGATGATTAGTGAGCAAAATAATCCGTTGTTGTCTAGTGCACTAAATTTTGTGGTTATTCTTACATAGCAAACCTAAGTGATACAGGGATTATAATATCTGTTTTATCTTTATGGAAGAATTGAATTGAAATGAGTCACTATGTGAAACAGAATATCATTTTGCCTAGCAACGTGGTAATAGCATAATTAATGCTTCAAGAGAATTTAACTGGAAAAAATTGATTATCCAAGTATAAACTTAAAAACTTGTAGTGCAGTTAGAAGAAAAAAAAAAAAAAAGTGACCACTGCAAGATTCTCTAGATTATAATAGTTTGACCCTTTAGGTGGTTTACTTTAAAAATGCTTTTGTTACAATCTGAATTCAGAGAAAAAATAGAGCAAGATTGTCTCTCAATTGAATTTTGCTACTATTTATGCAATGATTAGGGATTGTGAAGTGATTTCACAAAAATAATTGGTTTGATGTTATACTGACTTGTAAAAAATAATGCTCAGTGGTGGTAAATGGTTTGCTTGAGTAAGTTTACACAGTTTTGATGTGGCAGAGGCGAAATTTGAATCCAGATGCGTTTGAAGGTACCCCCATGTCATCATTGGCCAGAGTGCTCAAGATAATACTCAAGCTCAAATGGACTTGAGTTTCTGTCCTCACTTTTCCTCTTGCTACCTTTGTGGCCTTGCTAGCTGCTAACTGCACAAGACCTACTTTCTTAACTGACAGTTGTTGTGAGGACTATGAAATAATTCAAACACATTTTGGGGAATGTTTCTTACTTGTAAAGAATAAATACATAATTTTTTTACTGAAAGAAATTTCTTTAGTTAAAGGCCATTTCAAAGTACAGACTTAAATCATATAACATCTTTATCCTTAAACAATTTAGGATTTAACACTGGAGTTCTGAGCTTAGGGTCCACATAGAATTCAGGGGGGTCTATCAATTTGGATCAAAAAAAATTGTAGTTTATTTTCACTAACTTCTTCCTGAAATTTAGCATTTCTTTCAGTCTTAAATGTAAGTGGAAAACTCCAATAGTATTACCAGTGTCTGTAACTTTCTCATCAATAGAAACTGAAATAATTTTTAGAGCACATTATAGTTATTGAAGATATCTTGAAATATTGTTTATGCTCATCACTATTTTGCAATTATTTACATTAGATTTAATACAAATGGAAAAACAAAAATTCAAAGAAACATCTTATTTAGTTATTGCACTTATAAGCAAGAGAAAACTGATGCTTTTGGAATCTTTAATGCACTCATTGAATCAACACTCTCAATTCCAGGTATTATGTCAAATTTTGGAAAGACAAAGATGAAGATCATTTGTTGGAGAGCGATTCTGAAAAGTTCTGTGATTTTAGTATGCTAAAGATGCAATAAAATTCAAAGAAGGAACACCTAATTCAGATGAGGTGGGGTGAAGTCTTCTGAAGGAAAGCACACCTGAGCTAGATCTTGATGGGCTAGAAAGGACTGTGTGAAGAAGGGATGGAGTTGGTTAAGTGTGACAAGAAGATAATAAGAGAATGTAATAGAGCTTACTAGCTACTTACAAGACTGTTTACTCTTTTTCTTGGGTCCTCAGCTAGACTACATTTCCCAGCCTCCTTTGCAGTTCATATGGTCATACGGCTGGTCTAGTCAATGCAAAGGGAACAAAAGTAATGCATGCTATGTACAGGCCTGTTTCAAAAACCCTCCCACAGGCAACCCAGTAAGATGATTCATAAAATTAATAAAATCATTATCTCAATGGTTTCAACAATTCAGAATTCTAATCAGTTTCTTGGTACTCAACTATCTTGATTATAAACAGTTAAGCAATCAATCAAATAGGAATTCTGAATAACTCCATGAGCATAGAACATCTCATTCAGGATTCCAAAGTAATATGAGAAAAATCTGATTTTACTTGAATTGCTTATGAATGACTCATCTTACAGGAAGGAAGTATGAATGGACAAGTAGGAGTCAGACTTGAGTCACCTATGCAAGAGTTTCCACATTTTATTTGAATTCCCTGAACCCCAGTTTTTTCTTTATAAAAAGCAATAATAATATTTACATTTTATAGCATTTTGATGATTCCTTACAATATAGAGGGCATGTAGCTTAGTACCTGGTTTAGAGTAGACACTAAATAAAAATCAATTCCCTCTGCTAAATATAGAGCTCTTTCATTGTGATGATGAGAATTTTATGTGGATTTTCCTAGCTGGGATGATTTAAACTGAATCATCCAAACTCACCTTGATTTTCTATTTCTACAAGCAAATACTTTCAAAAATGACTATATGGAATTAAGATTGCCATCTATAAAATAGTTTCCCTCTATGGGAAGGAGACTGGCTTTATTTGCGAAATGTTTTAATAAAGCACACCAGACTATTTTAAAGTGTAAGTATCTCTTTGTCCAGTACCATAAATAGAATTTTAATGAAAAAGTTTGATCAAGATGAGATAAATTACATTTCACACAGCATGTACTTACTACAATGCAGATTTAAAAACCCTTGGGCAGAAGTTAGGTCTCCCATGTCTTATCTAGCGCTAAGTACGTTGTCAACAATCTCAATTGATGATAATAATAATTCAAAGGCATTTACAGTTTAATCAGAATTCAGAGATTCTTTTACTCATTTTGCAGTTGTCAGATTGGATAAAATCCAGGTGAACCTACAACTCGGCAGTTCTTTTCTACATTTTTTTTTTTTTAGGTATTTCATGCATGAAAAGATTCAGCATTTCAGTGACTTCTTTTTTTTTTTTGTGAGGGAGATCAACCCTGAGCTAACATTCATGCTAATCCTCCTCTTTTTGCTGAGGAAGACCGGCTCTAAGCTAACATCTATTGCCATCCTCCTCCTTTTTTTCCCCAAAGCCCCAGTGGATAGTTGTATGTCATAATTGCACATCCTTCTAGTTGGTGTATGTGGGACGCGGCCTCATCATGGCCGGAGAAGTGGTGTGACAGTGCGCGCCCGGGATCCGAACCCGAACCTCCAGTAGCAAAGCAGGCACACTTAACCGCTAAGCCACGAGGCCGGCCCTCAGTTACTTCTTAATGGTATAGATTTGAACTGCAAGAACTAAAAAATTAACACCAACGTTATTTTCAAATATTTGAGGGAGGCAAAACATATACTACATAAGAGCCTAGTCCTGGCCACATATTTCATACTGATGATCCCTCCAGCTTCTAGCTGGGCTTCCTGCCACTGGCAGTTAGTGGACATCAGCCTCAAATACCACAAATGCCTCCAAATGTAATCCTCTCTTTTTTTTATCTACCCAGTATATATTGTCATTCAAGATTTTATAAAAACTTTGGAAGTCTCTAACTATTTTTAATCAGGACAACATTGTGGATTAATGAATTACAAAAATTACTTTCTCATCGTGTGAAATTCAAATTTTATGTATTCTAAACTTACTTTTCTCAAACCTTGAGTACCAGCTTCCGGTTTCTTGTTGTGAGAAGCAGAATTTCGGCCCCATGATCCTTGCCCCATTGTATTACTTCCATGGTTATATTTCATTACATGGCAAAAGGGACTGTGCATACATAATTAAGATTACTAATCAACTGATTTTAAAATAGGGAGATTATCCTGGATTGTCTGGGTGAGAGCAACGTAATCACATAAACCCTTAAAAGACAAAGGAGGAAGGCAGAAGGGAAAGTCAGAGAGACTAAAAGTATGAGAAAGACTCAATACCACATTGCTGACTTGAAGATGGAGAGAACCATGTGAAAAGCATGAGAAGGAAATGAATTCTGCTGACTAGCAGTGAGCTTGGAAGAGGACACGAGCCCCAGATGAGAACTGCAGCCCAGCTGACACCTTCATTTCAGCCTTATGAGACCCTTAGCAGAGACTCTAGGCATACTGTGCTGGACTTGTGACCTACAGAACTATGAGATAATAAATAGGAGTCTTTTTAAGTTGCTAACTTTTTGGTAATAAAAAATGGAAAACTAACACATTTTTGTTGTGTGAGATGGTGGACATACCTATAACCTGGTCACACTCTCACAGGTAGTATAGACTGAATACATATAGTATGTATCTCGCAAACTGCTTGAAAATCTTATGATGCCTAGAATCTCCTGCAAGACATCTTTGGACTTTCCTCAGAGCCATTTTGACCCTCTACTGATTATTTAATCAGAATTGCATGCTACATTGTATGTGACTGTGCATCACTAATTTATACAGTCATTCTGAGAGCTATTTTCACAATGGAATCTCATTGGACCAATTTCTTTCCATAGGAAACAGCGTATACAGCTGACAGAACCAATCTTCTAAAGGCAATTTTTACTCCCCCCCCCCTTTTTTTTTTTGTTGAGGAAAATTAGCCCTGAGATAACATCCATTGCAAATTCTCCTCTTTTTGCTGAGGAAGATTGGCCCTGGGCTAACATCCATGCCCATCTTCCTCTACTTTATATGTGGGACACCTGCCACTGCATGGCTTGATAAGGGATGCATAGTTCTGTACCCAGGATCCAAACCTGCAAACCCTGGGTTGCCAAACCAGAGAGCACAAACTTAACCACTACGCCACTGGGCCGGCCCCAGCAATTCTTACCTTTTACGAGAACTTTTCTAAGGTATAAAAGAACAATACTATGGCACATAAATCTACTGAGAATGTGGATCATGGTAACTGATGTCAGCCAACTAGTTTATATTCAAAATCATTAATCTTTCGGACATGACAAATCTTGGTAGTAGAAGGGAATAAGTTCCAGATAATACACTTTTGAAGTAATGAATAACCCTTCCTATGAAGTACTTTAATGACTCTCCTTGTCAGATTTAAGATTTTATTATTAACATTAGAAAATGGAGGCCCAAAAAGCTACAGTTGCAAATCAATTTCACTGTTCATTCATAATGAGTCCCTAATTGAACTCAATTTCTGATATAGTTGTGAATTTCCTTCCATACTTAATTTTAATGACATGTGTAGGAGGATTTAGTGACTGGGCATAAAGGAATTTATTTTAACTCTCTATTTTTTATGTAGTTTAATAGATGAAATATAAATCATCACCACATTAATATGACAATAGAGAGTGTATTTATATCTCTTTAGAGGTTAGAGTATGATCACTTTGTTAAATTAGTGTTTCATTTACCTCATTAAAAATAGATAATAAGTAAGAATAACCCCAAATGCTAATGTTCATTATGTAAGAATCTATGGTAGAAGATTTACATTTGATTTTTTTAATGTCTAATAAAGAAATATTGCTGCTTTTTTTCCTTAAAGCTGATTATTTGATTGCCATATTGAAAAAAATGTGAATTACAAATATAGTTGACTATTCAAATGATCAGAACCTGGTCTATGATATCTAACACACAAAAAATAAAACATTTTCCCCAAATAATGACATGTTGATATATGTGCTTAAAATTAACATATTGAATTATATTACAATGTTATGACAGTATTGAAAATGAGCATCATTACAATGATGGAGTCTTGTACATCTGAGGACTACATCTGTGCTTGACTCTTTCTAATAAAGATCTACCTCACTCTAATTCATTTACAACTTTTCTTTTTAATGAATTTCTTTATATAGCTGAGATACAACATCTTTTTTTTTTTTTTCTAGAATGATTTAGTGGAAATAGGACAGGAATTGCTATCAGACAAACATCAGTTTTGTTACAGACTCTAAACCTTGCTAACTGTCAACCTTAAAAAAGTAACTTGAACTTCCTGAACATCACTGAAAATGGGAAAGTATTCCTACCTTGAAACATTGTGAAGATAATTTGAGATAATCTACGCAAAGTGTGTAATGCCATGTTTGGAACCTAGCGCACATATGAAATTCAACAAATACAGCTAATGTGGTAATGAAGATGAAGATGATGATGATGATGACTATGGTGATGATGACTACATCAAGAAATTTTCTTTGCTCTAATCCCCATCCCTTTTGAGAATTTCACTTGTTCATTACACAATTTGAAAATGGCAGCATTTCCTGAGCACTGACTTTATGCCAGGTATTGTGTTAGGTGTCAGGCAGATGAAATCTAATAAAACATCACCTTTGCTAAAAAGAAATATTACTAGCTTTCCATATGCATTTTTTCAGATCTATTTCAAGTCTGTAATGAGATTTTCAAGCCGTGCTTTATATTTTTCCATTGTAACTGCTATCGTATCATTTCAAAGTTACATGTTTTATATCCTCAACTGAAATAACCCTCATTGACAAGAGGTTTTACTTAGACTTATCAGAACTCATAAGTCATTTGATTACTTAAAAATCCTTCACATGCAATGGCTACTAGATAAATAGTTAATAATTGAAAAAGCAAATGAATCAATGGAATAAATTAATGACTTCAGATAGATGAAATGGAACTTTATACCCCTTGTCCTCCTCCCCATATTAAATACCCCACGCTGCAGGAACAATAAGCCACTTGGAGATCCTTCCATTATTCGTCTGTTTCTTTTTTTAGCATTCCTCGCCTGTCCTCTCACCCTACGCATTTCAGTGTTGACTTCTACTTCCTCTGTCTTCAGAGCACCTTATTCATTTAACAAATACTTATCACCCTTTCTCTGCCAGGCACTGTCACAGGATGGACGGCTACAGTAGTGAACAAAACAGATTTTCTGCCCTCACCGAGATCACTGACAGAAAGTCAGAATTATTAAGCAAAAATTTACACAAATATTTAACAGAATACAATTTCTCTATGAGCTACAAAGTACAAGGTACTGTAATAGTGGATATGTGGAAGATGTAAAACAGTCTGAGATGTGAGTTAAGTTTCTAGAGGGAGTGACTTTGAGCTGAGATCCAGGAAATAAACAAGGGCAGGTTATGCAGGGCCTTAGGTAATGGGAGTCCAGTGAAGGAAACACACCAGCAGTGACAGATCGGTATGCTGAAGGTTTTCTTGGAATGGCTGCTCTCATTAGTTGGTGAATTACTTAATGCAGGCCTAGGCATTACGCTTCTTCTTATTCATATTGTCTGGCACCATGACCAATGGGTAATTGGCATCTAAGAAATTGCCCTATGGGGAGGCAGAAGAGTTTGACCACAGAACCTGCTAATTCTCAAGCTTTGCATGTGAATTTTCTGAGATGTAAAGGTCACAAGGGTTCTCTTCTCAGGAGCTTGAAGTTTAGCCATCAGCACAAGATAATTGGGAGAGACTTGGCTTACTCTAAACAAGGAGTTATTTTCCCCTATATTACCCTAATTTAGACTCAAAATAATGGTCAATTTGTAACTAGACTCTTCCGTTAGAGATAGATGGAAGAGGAAGAATGAGAAGGGAAACAATATTGAGCTGCTTCTTTTGTTGCAGGCACTTTGTGGTGTTCTTAACTCTGTTAAGAAATGTCGTCCAAACTGTGGAATTCAGGCACCATAGAGTAAAACATATCCTTTCAACGTTATACTGGTGCATTATTTAACAGGTCTAACCAATCTTATTTAATTCTCTAAGACAGCAGTTCTCAAACATTTTGTTCCTAGAACTACTTTACACTTTTAGAAATTGTGGAGAATCCAAAAGAGGGTTACATTTAGTGGGTTTCATCTATTGATTTTTAGCGTACTGGAGATCTAAACAG
This sequence comes from Ceratotherium simum simum, assembly GCF_057802395.1. Lineage (NCBI taxonomy): Eukaryota > Metazoa > Chordata > Mammalia > Perissodactyla > Rhinocerotidae > Ceratotherium > Ceratotherium simum. The sequence goes on from NC_141906.1 coordinate 37,188,235, forward strand.
ATACATTTTTTTAAATATTTATTTTAAATTTTAACGTAACTATAATAAATCCATTGCATGCTAACATAAATGACGTATTTTCATAAAAGAAATACATTTTCCAAAACAAATGAAAAATTAGTGAAAAGAGTAGCATTGGTTTACGTTTTCACAAATCTCATTAATGTCTGGCTTAAGAGAAAACAGCTAGATTCTCATCTCTGTTTCTATATTTAATCTGTTAAAATATCATAGATCATGTAGACTTTGGAAAATTCCATTCATGAGTGAATGAGAGTGAAAAAGGTAAATAAAAACTTAGTATTATTGTGAAAATAGTTTTGATCTTGGAGACCTTCTGAAAGGGCCATGAGTGAGGAGCACAACTCTAGGATAACATATCTGCATCTGACTTTGCTTTTTGAGCTCAGACACTGTGGAGCCACATGTTAACTTGCAGATTTATGTCAATTAGAAAAGGTAGCCCAAAGGTTACCTGAGCAACATTAACCATTTTTATCTCTAACCTGAAAATCTTAGTCTAACATTTTTTATTTAAACAAAATTCATGTAAATACACAGTTCTTCAACTGCTCTTGGTACTAGCTTTATCGTCTTTCTGGTTTCCTCATTAACAATTTAATAAATTGTTAACCCATTTCCATTCTATATTTGTATGAGAATCTTGTTTTTAACTATTTGAAAATTATCTTTGACAAAGTTCTTTACCTCCGTAAACCTCCTCAAAAACCTATACACCATATTATGATGTCAATTTTACAGGGGAAGAAATTGAAGCTCGGGAAGTCCAAGTGACTTCTCTGGGATAAGATAGCTCAGTGATGTTAGCCCCAGTGATTTTTCAGGTCTGCTTCTGGTACCATCTTCCTGGCCTTTCTCTTCTGGATTCATGACAATCTCCTGATTTGTGTCATCTTTTCTATCTCACAGCCTGAGATACAGGAAGGGAAATACTTTACACATTCCTTTCATACCAGTATCCCTGAAGGGGAGACCCTGCAGATATGTTTCACCAAACATTTTGTGATTTCACTACAAAATGAGAAAAATCAATTTTGTGTATTTGATGGACGTTCCCAGAATCAATCTTTTCCTTGTCAGGAAACACTTTATTGTGGTTTCTTAATAGAAAATTATCTATCATCCATGAAGAATGCAAAGAAGAGATGACAAAGTATTAAACTAACGCATTTAGAGATGCTTGAGGCTGGAATCTGGACTAAATAGATTTAGCAAATCTTTTTTTTTTTTTTTTTTTTTTTAAAGATTTTATTTATTTTATTTTTTCCCCCCAAAGCCCCAGTGGATAGTTATGTGTCGTAGCTGCATATCCTTCTAGTTGCTGTATGTGGGACTCGGCCTCAGGATGAACGGAGAAGTGGTGCCTCGATGCGCACCCGGGATCCGAACCCGGGCCGCCAGCATAGCAGCGCGCGCACTTAACCACCAAGCCACAGGGCCGGCCCGATTTAGCAAATCTTGATGGAACATGAGAAAATCAAATGTAGAAGAAAAAAATATTCTAGGCATCTGTTACTTTTCCTAGGGACCTTAGGCCTGAATTAATACTAACTGTTATAAATTAAAGTTGGCAATGGACTAGAGACATAAGGAGCTTTTTCATTTCATTTTATTTTATTTTTAGTATTATTATTAGGGAAACTAGAGGAAATATGAATGTTCTCCTGTGTTAAAGGATCCTGAGAGAGCAAAGTCCTGACACTTTAAGAATGATCGAGCCATTTTTGTGTAACTGTTTTCATCTTTTATAGGAGCAAGTATGAAATGAAGTTTCTGAATATTGGAAACCCCTTGTTTTTATCGCTTGTTGTGACATGGAAGAAGACACTGTTACATGGACAGGAGGGAACTGTTGAGAGGAGTCATGCGTGGCATTTTGTGGTAAAGACTACTAATCCAGGTCTGGAATTGGTTCCCATATCTGGCTGTGCATCAGAATGACCAAAGGACATTTTTACAAACACAAATTTGGAGGACTTTCCCTTACTTACTGATCAAAATCTCCCAGGAATAGGACTGGGGACATATATTAAAATCCAAAGAAAACTATCCAGTCCACACGAATAATTAACCAAATCTAAAACAACCAAGCAACCGACCAAATACAAAGCAAGCCAACCACAAAAACAAACTTGCCAAGTCTAACAATAAACCAAGTTTGGTTTTCAAAATAGCACAATGCCCTCAAGTGGCACAATTCTGAGGCTGACCGTAAGACGTGTTTTACTAAGTACTAGTTCTTGTAAATGACTAAAAATAAGCAAGTAAATAAATCCAAAGATATTTAGGACTATCTTTATATAATGTCACTTCCCCTGACTTGCAGTTGGAGAAACCATATCAGAAGAGAAAGGGTGGAGTCACATCAGCAGGGGTGATAAAGGCACATATATCACGACTTGGCTTATGTGTGTCATAGCCTGTGTCTGGGAAACTCAGGAGAATGTGTTATAAGGTAAACAGCATAAGTTTTTGTTGTTACTCTGGAGTTTCATGAAACAGTGTTCAGAAAGAGAGAGACAGAGAGAGCAAGAGACAGAGAGAGGGAAGGAGGAGGAGAGAGAGAGAGAGAAAGAAAGTTACCTTTCTTTTCCAAATTGTAGGACTTATTTGAAATCTTTTATTTCTTTGGAGGCTATGGAAACCAGTAGAAGAAGCATTAACATGAGAGGAGATCTCATATCTAATATTAGCTGTGTGAGCTCAAAGAGGTTAATAACCTATCACAGTTTTAGTTTCTTTAGTTGCAAAACAGAGAAAATAGGATTGCTGTATGGATTAAAAGACATCATATAATAAAGCACCTAGAACAGTGTCTGGTTGTTTGTAAGTATTAAAAAATGAGAGTTATTATTTGTTGCTATTTACACAGTTCAGTGTTCACATCAGCTGCATAAAAAGGAATCACCTATTTATTAAGCTAGTTAGGCATTTTTCACTGGAATATATATGAGATGGAATATGTATACTCAGTCCCACCAATTTAAGGCTCGGGAAGCGTCACCCAGCCCGGTGCCAGCAAGCAAAAGATGTCTGTCTGGTCAGACGATGGGAGCTGCTGCATCTGAGCACTCACATTCACACCTAGACCTCCAGCTCTGAGCCATACATCTTTACTGATACATTGTTGTTTGTATTCTGGTAACTGAGCTGTCCGCATTAGGAGTCATCAACATCCTCCTTTCCTTTGTAACATTTTACTTTTAAGTTCCCTAGATTCAAAATTATACTCACATGCAGCTCCTTTTGTAACCATGGGTAAATGTTTAGAAGTTTAACTAGTTAATTTTGACTTTATCCTTTCAATTGCTCCTCTACTGTGTGTTAATTAAATATTCTGTGAACCCTTTATGTTGTATGTTGTAGACATAATGACATATTTGAATTGTGAATCAAAAAGTCCTTTTAACTGTGCCAGTCTAAATGAAGGGACCTACCATCCAGCTGTCAGAAGGAGGGCTATTTCTTAGGAAAAACCCTGAAGTTAACTTTGGTTCCAATTCCCATTTTACCTTTTCTTGGTTGTGTGAGTTGAGACTATAATCACTCCCCTGCTCTGAGTTCCTAACTCCATATCTATAAAATGAGCCTACTTGTAGATGCAATTCAGGGTTTTTGTGAGCATTAATGAGATAACGGTTGTAGAACTCAAAAACATGGTATGTTATCAAATGTTAATTTCATCTCCCCGGGGCCGGCCCCGTGGCTTGGCGGTTAAGTGCGCGCGCTCCGCTGCTGGCGGCCCGGGTTCGATCCCGGGCGCGCACCGACGCACCGCTTCTCCGGCCATGCTGAGGCCGCATCCCACATACAGCAACTAGAAGGATGTGCAGCTATGACATACAACTATCTACTGGGGCTTTGGGGGGAAAAAAAAAAAAAAATTTCATCTCCCCTTTTTTAAATATTTAAAGAAATATTATTATAATTAGCTTAATGCCTAATATGTCTTGACTATTTACTATGTATCAGGGATGCTGGTAAACACTCTTTAAAATACTCTCATTTATTCATAATGTCAAAAGGTTAAGGATGTGAGAACCGAGACACAAACCATGTCTATTTTACATCAAGCACACGGGCTCTGGAACCAGACTGCTTGGATTTGTATCTCAGATCTGCTCCTTAAAAGCCTAGAGCCTTTGGACAAGTTACATAACTTCTCTGTGATATGAATCTGTCATCTATAAATCGAAAATTAGAAATTGCCTCTCTCATAGTGTTATTGAGAACATTTAATAAATTAATACATGCAAACTGCTAAGAATATTAACTAGCACATAGTAAATTCTCAACGGTGCTAGCTATTAGAATCATTAGCTATTGTTCTTATTATTCAACAAAGACATTAGTCAAAACATCTAATGATCCTCTTCAGATGATTTTGAAAGTACCATACAGTCTCTTAGTATGAGCAACACAAAATGTTACAGCCACCGCACTGTCAGACTGAAATTGTATGAAACACTCAGTAAAGTAGTTAACAGCTCTAACGACAGGGAGAGAGTCAGCATTTCTAGATGAACTCCAAATCATAGCATTTTATGTATTTTTAAGTACCCAGTCACACCTACTTCACGGAGGTAAACTCCTTAGGGCAAGGGTGGTAGCTTTTACTTGGCTTGTGAAGTGCTACAAAATCTCGATTGTTGGCAAGAGCTCATGCTCTAGAAATTGATGGGATGGCTGAGGTAAGCCTTTAAGTAATTTAGATAGAGCATTTTAAAATCCATTTAGAAGCTATTTAGGGAAGTATGAGTCTGAAGTCAAAGTTGAAGCTGAACTGTCCTCTAAAGCCTGCAGGCAGAGAACCACAATCGATAAAGGCCATTATCCTAAATAAGTCCACAACACTGTATGCCCAACTGAGTATTTTAATCCCTGTCTGGCAAGGGAGCAAAGGCAGATAGCATGAGACAAAGGGCCTAGGGGCTCAGAGGGCTGCAGAAGCAGAGGAAGCCATAAAACTCTCCTGCTAAGAAGTCTCTGTGTCCCTAGCAATTCTCTCCCTCGCCTTTCCTCCCCCTTCCTGCCCTCCCCACCACGTTCTGTCCCCACACTTATCCATCACCAGCCACATTGCTTTGGCCTAGCAAAGTTTGGGCCTATCAAGACTCAAGTAGATAATTGTCTCCTCTCTGGAAGCTTTCTAGAGCTTTCCCTTTGTCTGACCAGTGGTTCTCAAATATGGCTCCATATTAGCATCACCTAGGACAATTTCACATGCGCAGCATTTAGCCCCCAAGATTCGGATTCAATTTGTCTAGTGTGGGACTCTGGCGATGGATCTTTTTAAAAAGGTTTCTAGTTGATTCTACTACGTAACTAGACTTGGGCACCACTTTGGATTGACATATCTCTTCTTCTCACCCCAGCTTTTCCTTGGAATGCGCGATTGGACTTGAGTAGCTCCTGTCCGTCTTTTAAGGCTACTACTGTACCATGAACTTCATGAATTCAGGGGCCTCTCTCCTTCTTTTTTTTTTTTCTGGACTAAAGTTGACACTCAATAAACATTCCTTTAATTATGAGTTAATTAATTTACTCACTCCTCATTTACTCATATTTTAAATTCTTATATTCTGGCATTGATTGATTCATTCATTTATTTTCTGATGCATTCATTCACCAACAATGTAGGTCTCGTATAATTCAAACAATACATGAATGAATGAACAAATGAATGGATTATTATTTATATTCATCAAAGTCTGACACCACAATACTAAAAAGAAAATGTGCAAAGGAGATGATATCACAATTGTACATGATTTAGGCACACTTACAGAGTAATACACATATTATATACAAATGTGCATAAGCCATGTGCATACACGTGCAGACATTTCTGCACATCAAGTTACAGCTTAGTGATTAAGAGCACAGGCTCTTGACACCAGGCTGCCTGAATTGATCCCTGGCTCCATCAGGTACCATCTGTTCCTCTTACCTGTCTGTCCTTCAGTTCCCTCATTTATAAAGTACGGATAATAACTCAAGCTACCTCATATGGACTGTGAAGATGAAACGTATTAATCTGTGTAAAGAGAGAGTAAGCACTATACAAGTGTTAGCTATTATTATTATTATTTTTTCCTGCTTCACCTTCATATTTTGTGCTAGTTCACATTCTTCTATAGCACTTCAGGACTCGCTAAGTCAGGCTGGGACAGACCGACTGCTTACAGATCTTTCATATAGCCAACCTGTCAGAGTTACAGTTCTAAATGATGAGCCTGTCATTTTCCCACAGTGAATTGCTTGCATATTTCCATGGACTATCTGCTGACATAAAAAAAAAAAGAAAGAAAGGTAAAAGGAAACAAATGAGTCTTGTCAACCTGAAGTCTTCCAACCATTTGAAATAATTGCTATGAATTAATATACTGTCTTCTCCAAATAGCAGTTAACATCTGTGCTCCCAACAGATGTTCACCATGTCTGAAATAACTGTTTCCCAATTATCCACATATGCTTTATTCTCTTTGTGAATGCTACACAGCAAATTTTCACCCAAGTGAGTTTGTTTCCCTGCTACTACTTCATGGTCAGGGAATCTTCATAAAATTGATGTGTTTTAACTGAACAACCCCAGCAACAAAATACTAAGGGCAAAATGTATGTCATAAAATGTATAATATATAATGTAACTTTGTTATACAATGTGAAATATACAGATCACCTATTAATACAGGATTCAATAAGAAATATATAATTTATGTATGAAGTATTATTTACACAATTCGAAATATTTATTTTACTTAATGATCTAAGTTTTAAGACTCAAGAGTTGTTTCTTCATGAAGACTTCTTGACAATCAGTCTAAGATTCATTACTTAAATACCAAAAACATCTCAAATTTGATGCTAATTTTCATTATACATTCCTGAAATTGTCTAGAAGATCTTATGGCAGTAGCTGACTGCCAACAAGTCTCAATCAAAAAATCTCCCTCTCTTTCTCTTAATATGATCCTGATTGTCACCGGAAAATGTTCACATTTACAATAAAGATTTCGTTTACTGATTTTCTGCCTCTGGGTAGATGAAATAATTATTTGGGAAAAAAGATGATGCAATGTAGTGCAGGCATCCATTATTTCTTAAATTTATGTCTTCATTGACAGAAAACTCATGCTGAATTCTCTCCATGCATTTAGTTTGTGATCTAGGGTTAGTGAGACAATTTCTCTCAGACACAAGGTTTTCATCATTAAAATATGGTTATATCTCAAAAAATATTTTCTAGTTTTCTATCCCTGTATCACCCATGTCGAGCTAACGTTTGGAACATGGTCATTACTCAATAAAGATTTGCTAAAGAAACGGAAAAGGAATTCAATAAAAAAGGGATCCTCACTTTGCTTGCTTCGATGGTCTTTAGTTAGGGTCAAGTTAAACAATGATTGTAGAAAACTACAAAGTGCCATGTGCTAACATATATGGCAGCTCCACCACCAGTGCGCCATGGCAACTCCTCTACCACTCCACCATCGCCCATACTGTGGACTCTGTAAGATGCTTCTCTGTGATGATATGTGTAAAGATTTCATCATCAAGTTGAATTGGGGTTCCCAATACTCCAATATAACTAATGAAGTATGCAGTGGATCTATTTCAAAAAATGATGTACATCACTTAACCAGCCATTCCTTCAACCTTTATTGAATACCTGTCAGGTTCTCAATCTGTGCCAAGACTGGGGAAATAGAGAGTATGGAGAAGAATTAAACACAGTCCTGCTTACTAAAATATTTCACAATTTAGTCTGGGAAAATAACCTCATCTGTAAATTGAGATACTGCAGGGCAGAAAATTATAAATTCCATGAAGGCGATGATTTGGGATTCAGAGGAAAGACAATATTTTTCACACAGACAAAAATGCAAAGGACTTCATGAAAATGTAGTTTGTGGTCTAGATCACAGTTTAGGAAACAGCTATTTATAAATCCAACATTTTGATAAACATTGAGTGTATGCCTTATTTTGTGCCTGCCCTTATTTTTAATATTGAAAATTCTGATATGAAAGAGGACCTGCTTTTAATAAATTTACAGTGTAAGGGAAGATAAGAAAAAACAGTATAAAAAGTAAGTACAATGACACAAATATATCGTTGAAATCATGAGACATGTAACGCTGCCAAAGGATTCTTAGGGAATGATTCACAGAAGAAGTGTCACTTAAACTTAAACTTGAAGGAGAAAAAAAGTAATTAGTGGAGTAAATCTTTGGGAAAAGAGAAATATGGGAAGAGATAGATGTTCTGGATGAAGGTAAGGAAAGAGTCAAGAACATCTGTCCAATATTATAAAAAATACTTTATTCCATTTACTATATACAAAGAACCAGCATATAAAAAGCATGTGATATCAAAATTAGCAAGATGGACATGACTTTGCATATTGGATATTGTCAAGGTATGAGGAATGAGGAGAAGGCAGAACAAGTTCATAGAGTGATGTATATACCATACACATCTTACTCTAAAGATTTTTAACAGGATTATTCAACATTCATAGAGCACTCTATCTATTAAAATCCCTATAATCAGAGATGAAGATGATGTTAATATCATTCTAGACAATGCAAGCAAAGGCACATAGGCAGGAACATGTGAATGTGTGAAAAGTAGTGTTAGTAACATGTTAGTCTAGAAATGGGTGAATGAAGATTGGTAAGCTGGATCAGGACTAGATTATTGAGGATCTTGCCGCCACGCGAAGGAGTTGACATTGTCTTCTGTGCTTTAGATTGATGCGGCAGCCCTGTATAGGATGGAGTAAAAGACAGAAATCCCAAAGGAGGAGACCAGTTAGCAGCTGTAAAAAGAGTGTAAATGGGATTTTAAAAGACCAGAACTAGGCTAGTGAACAGAGAGGAGATATGAATCATACTTTGGTGGTAAAAATCTACAGTTAGAGAGTTTGTCATCTCTTGTTAGTTTGTGCTTGGCTGATGTGCCAATTTCCAAGGAGATCATAAGCAAGGGTATCTATAAACGTTTATCACAATACCACAAATTAGAGCCAGAAAACAAATCACTTTTGGAAATCTAGTAAGCCAATCGAATTAATATAAAATTTTCATGCTAATCCATACACAAATAAAATGTGCAAAGCTTTTACTTTCAATTTAATTAGCCTTACCCTAGCAGACATTTTTAGACTGAATAATAAACTGCTCTGGGTGTGACTTCACCCAAGCTGGGAACATTTTGCTTGTCATGTGTGGTTTTGTGTTTTTAGGGTGCTGAACGGTGAATTTAAGAATGTACAACTCTGGGGAAGGCCTAGAGGAAATAATTTGCTCCAGAGAATGGGATTTGTTTATTTTAGCCAAGGTTTTGCATCTTTAGTTTATCAGTTCAACAATTGGCTTCACTTATGGAAAGTTTTATTGAGTCTTGGTAAAGAATTTTGGATGGTGAAAAAATAGTGAAAGACAGCAGCGTTGCAAGCTTTGTAATATGCTGGGGATGTGGAGCCTACTTCTGCACGCCACTCCGCATTTGATTTCTCTGTAGGTGATCTCAAGAGACAGTTAGCAAGAATTCTACACAATGATATAGCATCCTTGTCAATAAAGCTTAAACTTTACTGACATACATCCCAGTGTAATCTTGTTTCCTCTTATTGGAAAGAATCAGGTTTTTTCTTCTTGACAAAAACAATATCACCCAGGATACATTACTTACCCAGGGGAAAAAAATAGAAAAAAGGAAAAAGAATTGGGAAGTTCTTCATAATCTACTTTTGTAGAAACAATTCATAAAGAGGAAATAACATATAAAATATATATCCATCTAGAATGTAATAAAACAAACACTTAAGCCCAGGAAATGCCCTGTCTCTGTAATTCCAGTGGCTCTGATCACTCTAGCAATCTTAGGGTGATTTGACGATACAGAATATATGATTCTGTTTCCACTGAAGAGTTTGAGAAGCACAGTCTATAAAAATATTCCCTCTGATCCACTGAAGAGGAAGCTGCACATAAAGTCTGGCTGTAGTGAGCACTCAGCAAATATTTGGTGGTGATGATGATGATCAATTTCTTCCCAATGAGTATGAACAAGGAACAGTAGTCACTGCCACTATACTCCATTATACAGAAGTGTTGTACTGCTTTTGTATAACAGTTTGCAGCTTATCAGCACTTTCACATTTATGAGTCTCATTTAATCCTCCCCAACACTTTGAGGAAGGAAAAATGCTCTTTACCTCTTGCTTTCCAAGGAGAAAACTGAAGCCTGGAGAAGAGTGACTCAGTAGTGATTATAGTCAATAAGTTGCATATTTTAAAAACAGCTGGCACAAAGCCCATGATAAGTGATTTACCTTTCATTAGTAAATGAGGGAACAGCTCCACATGGACTTCCATGCTTGATGCAAGATCCTAGAGGGTACGGCTTTGGTCTCTCTTGCTCACCATTGGATCTCAAGTACCTCACATCACATAGTCTCAGACACATTGTAGGTGCTTAGTATATGTTTCTTGGATAGTTGAACAAATGGAAGGCCATTACTAACAGTAGGCAGGCACTGAGCAATAGAATTGGGGTCAACATTGTGTTACATGAGACTTCATGGGACAGAACGTAACACATCAACAAGTTTTTATATATTAACAATGTTAGTCTTTTATTTGTGATATATGGTAGAAAACAGGTAGGACACCATTTCATGGTAATGTGATAGAAGAAGGAAAAGATCATTGCAGCTGTGTTCAATTTTGCAGGTTTGGTGTTAAGATACAGAGAAGGCTCCCATCTGAGGACTTGTACCCTATGCCATCTGTGGAGAATGATAGAGGCAATGATGTAAGTTTGAGGAGAAAAGAGTATGATCCTATATAGATAGCCCTTCCCCTCATCCTTCAAGTCTCAGCCTCTTGCCATCTCCTGCAAGGCCACCTCCTGCCAGAGGGCTTCCCTGGCCAAACTCTCTTGCACCTTGCATATATCTCAATAATAAACGCTATCCTATTGCTTTGCCCTTGCCTTACATGTATAAAATACTTGTTTTTTCCTCTTCATGACTATAATAATTTAAGCACATGTGAGAGAGCAGTGAGGTGGAGCAGCTATTGAATTTTTAAATTTTTGTTTGTTAGCAGATTTCAAGTAACATATGGTCCTCTGCAATTGTGTAACGGTACAATACTAGGCAGATATTTCCTTGAATTGCTGGACAAGAGTTATTTTGGTCCATTTCTTCCAAACTACCCAGATCAAATTGTTTCCATACTCTTTTTTTTTTTTTTAGAGTAATTTTTATGACTTTCTAAATCTTTTCACTTGGCTGCCACAGGTTTGAGAGAGACAATACGTTTTCTTTTTTTCAGTTTCCTGATCTAAATGGTCAGGCTGCAGGAGACAATAAAACAGGCTATGAATTCCTGAGCTGGTTTCCATTCGTAAGAGACATTAAGCTTCACAAGATTGATCCGATTTCACATCACTTCTCCCGGTAGCCCTGGCACTACCTCCGATAATTATTTAATTTATAGCTGTAAATCACATTTGGATCGTAAAATTCCAGTTAGATGAGCGCATGGAGCAAACATAATTAAAATTAGAGGGCCCACAAAGAGGATGACTATTATTTATGGTCATTACCATCCTGCATTGTTGAACAAATTGAGGATTCCAGATTCTTGAATTGTTTAAAGGTCTTAAGGTAATTGAATATTCATTAATAAACCCAGCTAAATTAGTAACAATTATTGACATTGACCACAAAGCTGCAAGTTCAGGGAAAAAAAAATGATATGCCTGCTTGTAACATTCTTGGAGTTTAAAGTGACAATCTAAATGCAAAATTTATATGAATGCTTGTTACAGAAGTACATTTACGTTGCTATCCTAATAGATATAACTGGAAATTTAAACCATGGTGTGTTTCCTTCTTTGTCTATGTGTTTTTCCCCACACAACACTTTGGGGGAGGCCAGCCCTGTCTCATCTTTCTAGGCCCAGTTCCAGTGCAGGGCTAGACACTTCATAGGCATCGAGGAAATAATTAATGATTGAAATTACTGGAATTAAATATTTTCAGTGGGAGATTAGGCAATCATATGAAGCATATTCACAAATGTTTTGAGAATATGCAGAAAATACTTATCTTATAAAATGACATAATAAAGTGAAAGAGTGTGATCATAAATATGAAATGAACTCATTAAATATGATTGTCTCTGCTCTGAGTGATAGGATATAGTCGATTTTAGTTTCCTTCTTAGTTTTTAATTTTTATTTCAAATTATACAATGAGTATTTCTTGCTTTATAACGTTAAAACAAAAAAAATTTTGAAAAAAACACCTTTTTTCCCTGAATGTAGGAATATGTAAATCTGGCTGTGCAAATACTGTGGACTTAATATTATTATGTTAATTAATAAAGTACACCAATTAATTATTGCTTATTTCTTTATCTATGCAGGCACTATCCTTATGAATGTGAATACAACTTGTATTCCTTTACACATTCGTTCTGAGAAAATAAATAGTACATGTCAAAGTTGTTCTAAATCTGACTAAGTGTTCCTTTGTAGGGTAGGGAAAAAAATAAAGCAGAAAAACAAAGCTAAATCATTTATAGATCTCTCTAGTTGATTTTATTGACAAATTTGAAATGAAATGAACTCCAGGTCACATAGGTCTCCATGTAATGATTGCCATTGGTAATTCTTCATTTGGAATATCTACATGCAGTGATCGATCTCAAAATGTTGTAGTTTTCATTCACTGTGTTTGTTGCATATGATCTTATATATTCAATAATCATAAAAACTTTGATTTGCATAAATCTAAAATTTCAAAGTACTTTCATATAAATTATATTCCATGTTGAAGTACGAAGCTGATGTCTTTTAGAAACCTAATGAATTTTAGGTAAACATAAAGGAAAATAAAAATTAATATTTATGGGGCAACTACTATTGCATTGATATTATGTTAAACAATTTCACACATATTATCTCTTGACCCATCATGGTATACTTTAGGGTAATTATTATTTCTTGTGGTAGGCAAAATGGTCTCCCAACGATAGGTATGTGTGAATCTTTAGAAAGTGGGAATATCGAGCCGGCCCTGTGGCTTGGTGGTTAAGTGCGCGCGCTGCAACGCTGGTGGCCGGGGTTCGGATCCCAGGTGCGCATCAAGGCACCACTTCTCCGTCCATCCTGAGGCTGAGTCCCACATACAGCAACTAGAAGGATGTGCAGCTATGACATACAACTATCTACTGGGGCTTTGGGGGGAAAAAATAAAATAAATAAAGTCTTTAAAAAAAAAAAAAAAGAAAGTGGGAATATCTTGTGCTACATGGCAAAGGGACTTTGCAGATTTAATTAAGGTCACAGACCTGAAAAGTGAGAGAGTATCCTGAATTATCCAGGTGGGTCCAATCTAAATACATGAGCCCTTAAAAGCAGAGAACTTTCTCCAGCTGAAGGCAGAAGATATGCAGTGGTAGGGAAAGTCAGAGAAATTCCAAGTATGACAAGGATTCAATGAGCCTTTCCTACTTCTGAGATGTAAGGGGCCAAATGCAAGGGCCAGAGACAGGCCTCTAAGAGTTAAGGGCAGCCCTGCAAGGAAAAAGTGACCTCAGTCCCACAAGCCACGGAACTGAATTCTGCCAACAACTTGAATGCATTTGGAAGCAGATTCTTCCCCCAGGTCTCCAGAAAATAGCCCAGCCAAGCAAGACCTTGCCTTCCGACACGTGAGACCCTAAGCAAAGGAGCCAGACATGCCATGCATGCCAGACTCTGACCTACAGCAATTGTGAGGGAATAAATAGAGGTTGTCTGAAATGATTAGATTTGGGGTACTTGGTTATAGCAGCAATAGAAAACCAAGAGATTTTCTCACTTTACAGATGAGGATGATTCTGAGGCTCACAAATGATTTGCTTAAGATCAAACAGCCATACACAGGAGAACTCTGTTTCACGGTAGGATTATGATTTTTTTTCTACCACACGATAGTTACGTAGGAATTACTAATTATAGAAGTTGAATCACTTTCTCTACCTGCATCTTGGCATACCACCTAACATGTGACAATGACAATAATCCGTACAATCATAAAATCATAACAACACCATTGTTTATAAGTTTGCAAGATGCCAGGCATTTTGCCAAGCACTTTACACTGCCCGCCATATTGAATGTCTACAATAATGGTATGAAGTTGGTTCTGATAGCATCCTCGTTTTATAGATGAGGAAACAGAGATTTAGAAAGGTTACTTGGTAAAGTAAGTGGTACAAAAGGAATAAGTAACAAGGTTTTCAGCCTGCAAACCTGGGTATTTAACCACTGCATTGCACTCCGGTAGAAGACTGAAAGAGAGAGAGGTAAGTTATACATGAAAGTAAGTAACACAATCTCTGGCAAGTAGAAAGAGCTTAAATGTTACTTGTTGGTTTTATTATTGATTAAAATTTACAGTGTTTTGAGCTCTGACTTTTTGCCAGATGCCAGGCATCCATCTAGATATTTTACATATATTCAGTCATTTTTCTCCACAGCCATGTAAGATGGATGTTGTGTCCATTTAACACTTCAAGAAATTAAGGTTTACAGAAGTTAAATCAGTTTTCTCAGGCCACACAGCTAGGAAATGGCACAGCCATATTTAAACTCAGGTCTGTGTGATTCTAAAGACTCTGTTTTTAAATTTCCAACTCAATTTTGAGATATTAATCAGAATAAGTAGAGGAGCACCTCTCCTCTATAGGAGTCTATGAAGGTTAATATTGATTTTTGGAAATAAAAATCAGCCTCTTAACCTGTCCAAAGCTTCCAGGCATTTAGGTTCCCGCTGGAAGACTGCCAGTTCAATGTAGGGCATGAGAGAGCCCAGGTGGGTGTTCTCAGCCTTGCATGAGGCTCCTTGAAGAAATGTGCTCTGTGTCAAAGACAGGATATCTTCTCTGACACCTTCAAATAAATGACCATGTCTTGAAACACAGGTATATGGGAGGGAACTTCTGAGGCCAATACATCTTTGATGTCAATCATTTCCTTATGTTGGGGAAGAAGTGTTTCCAATACTGATGTCATCTGAAAACAAGTTACCCTACTGCACAATCCCGGAGCCCTGCTGAGAGCTTTTCTGCACTCCCTCAGTCTTAGAGATATCTTATCTCCTTATGAAGGCTCCATACATTTTTCTGTCCTGGCTAAGCTTATGTAAAAGAGTACTGTGAGTATTTTAATGTACTGCTTCTGCAATTAAGATAGGGACATGTCTCAGATAACTAAAATGTATTTTGTTTTTAACTAAGGGATGGTGACTTGGCCAACACTATGAGATTCTCTGAGGACAGACAGAAACTAACATATATTTAACATATCCTATTCAGCTGGTGCTGTGTTAATCACATTTATATTGTCATATCCAGTCGTCTTTCTCTCTCTCTCTGACACATATGCATATACAATAAGGGATGTGTTATCATTTCCATTTTAGCTAACTGAGACTACAGGCAGCTAAACATATTGTCAATAACAAAAAAATGAGGACATGATAGATCTAGTGTTCAAACTCAACCTATCTGATCTCAAAGACCTTGCTGCTACCCAAAGCACATTAGATTTTTATTTGTTTCTTTATACTGAAGAATAATGGACTGGAAACTAGTCCACAGTACTTTCTTGAGGATAAGTTTTAATTTGTGATATGGCTTGTTCAGAGTCTGGTGTGGCAGAGGTAGTTTTTTTATTATTATTATCATCTTTTAAACTTTTAAATGCACTTTATCAAAGCTCTGTTAGCTATATCAAGTATGGAATAGACCTGTAAAACAACTGCTTTCTTGACTGTAATGTTAGAACACAGTCATTGGTGCCTCAGTACCTAATATTTGTATTGCACTTTATGATTCACTAAGTGTTGACTCATGTATTTAATGTTCACAAATCTGTGTCTCAGATAAACACGTCATCATTATTCCAGATGAGAAAACTGAAGTTGAGGGAAGTTGAGTGCTAAGTCTGAAATCCCACAAAGAATGAGGGGCTGTACCAGATCCCACATCCTGGTCTCCATGGTCCCAATATCATGCTATTTCCACAATTCCACAAATAGTAATCAATAAGCAACTGAAAAACAAAGTCACTTTCCTTCTTGAATTCCTTCATTGCCTATAGTGTCACTCTTTCTAAATTTTAAGCACTTGGGCCATGATGCTGTTGTTGTTATTTTTGCATTCAATCCATATAATTTCTTTGAAGGCATTGTCTCCTTGCTCAACACATTCTTTGATTGTAGACACCCTGCAGAATTTCTACACATCAACATGACATCCTTGTACTAACAAAAAACAAACAAGAAAAACTCTGCCCCCTGCTGCAAATTACACATCTTTCTCTGAATATCTGAAAAATGCTATATGTGAATGGACAAAAGAGTTTGATTTTCTCAGAGTAATACATTCTCATTTCTGGGGGGAAATACTCAAAATATACGTTATGGATAAAGGATTAATAACATCTGATTTTAACATGATAATGTCTTTATTAAAGTGCTCTTTCATGAATAAAATAGCATATTTCAGAAATGCACAACATTTCTAGAGTAATGTCTTTAAAACAATGATTCCTGGTTCTATTCATTCAAAACAATTGGAACTTTTTTTTTTTTAATTTTTATTTATTTATTTATTTTCCCCCAAAGCCCCAGTAGATAGTTGTACATCGTAGTTTCACATCCTTCTAGTTGCTGTATGTGGGACGCGGCCTCAGCATGGCCAGAGAAGCGGTGCGTCGGTGCGCGCCCGGGATCCCGGCCCGGGCTGCCAGCAGCGGAGTGCACGCACTTAACTGCTAAGCCACGGGGCCGGCCCTGGAACTTTTATTCATCTAGAACACCCTATTCACTCTCCTTCATCTATGTAATTCCTACCTATAAATTATGTTCAACTCAAGTTGTACCTCCTCAAGACCTTTCCTGATTCGTTAGCCACATTCAGATGCCTCTACTCTGTGTCCCCAAAGCAGCTGCTTCATAAACGTATCACAATATTTTGTTATTGTTATTTTACTGGAATATAAGCCTCTCATAAAGCTTTTAGGTTTTGTTTTCTTACTTATATTCCCATCGCTTAGCAGAATCACAATATTATGCACAATATTATGTAAAATGTGAAGTATCTATTGACAACTGGGATTTTAAAAAATAGTTTTGTATAGTTTGATACAGGAAAGAGATTTTCAACACAGAGGATTTCATATTTTTTTATTCATAAGAGGTTTTGTTAAAGGCAGAGAAATTTGACCTTTAGAGATGAAAATCTGGACTGATGAAGAAAAGCACTTAGCAATTACCTATAGGAAGTGATTGTTCACTATTGTTATAATAAGTACGGAGGACCTAATTTGGAATATGAATGATATGTCTGTCATTAATGTGAACGGTCAACCTGGAATTGTAGTTGGTGGTGGGGAAGAGGGTATGCTACAGGGAGGTTAATCAACAATTTCAGTCCCTTCTGACCTCACTTCAGGATAACAGAATGCACAATGATAGGTTTTTAGTTAAGATAGTTGGGTAAGCCCTTGAGGAACTTACAGTATAGTCTCAGAAACATGGATGGAAGATCAGTTAAGGTTCAGTATAACAGATGCTGCTGCACACATATGGATGGAATACTATGGTAGCACAGGGGATAGGAACTTGGTCCAACTTTTGTGGCACTTGTACTGGCATAGCTCATTCTCCATTTTTGTGAGCTATTGTAGCACAAGCCTGACTCATTACAAGTAGTTAATACAGCTTAGTTCTCCACCTTTTCTCTTTTTCCCCTCTATCTCTTTTTTTATAGTTTTTTTTTTGTTTTGTAATCAATAAATAGATTAGTCTTCTTACTTTCTTCCCATTGACCAGCATTGATTTGCTTATTCTCAGATAGACATTACAGATAAAGGGTATTGCTGTATGAAAATGTGAGAGTGAGGTTTCCTTTAGATTATACTTGTGTTTCTCTCTTTTAATAATAAGTGAATGCTTTTTGCAATAGATTTGGTCAACCTTTGGCTGAAATATATTTTGTCAAAGAAATCTCTATAGTCAAATCCCAGTGCATTCTTGGGTATCTGGTAATTGGAGAGATGTTGTTCTAAATAGACTGAGGCAAACTGAGTTTCTGTTTTGGGAATAGCCTTGAACACTCTGGGAAGGAGCCAGAGGTGAGAAAGGGCAGCCCTAAATTTGTATGTGGAACTTGTTTGAAGATGTCCATGCTGTCTCCTTTGTTCAGGATACAAGGGCATCCAGAGTTCACCCTTTCTCCAGCCTTCAAAGAAATCTGTGAAGATCAGAGATGAACAGTGAGATGCAGCTAGCTGGGATATAGCTCTTCTCCACACAGAACAGCCGTGTATCCACTTGCAAAAAATATGTATCATTTTGGTAAGTCAAAGTATCCAAAAAAGTTAGATATCTCCATGATTCAATTGGGAGCTGTGGGGGAACACGCAAAAAAAAAAAAAAAAAAAAAAAAGAACTCATTATTTTATTATTTATTTTTAGAAAAATAAAGAAGATATTTTGGAGGTTTACTTGAAAGTTCTTAGAATAAAAGAGAACAGCTCTTAAGGAAAGAGGGAGAATGGCTCATCAGCTTTCTGTATCATACCCTGGCCCAAAAGACAACTACCCAGGAGCCTTTGTATCTATGACAGCTCAAGTTTTACACTATCTCAAACGTGCCATCAGGCAAGTCGCTTTTCATTATTTGTACTACTTCTTTCCCACGTTAAAAAAAATATTTTGTTTAGAATGTAAAATCCTAGAGCAAAGACATCATCTGATTATCTCATGCCACATGCTATACAAGAAAAGAACTCAAAGATTTGTGGTCTATTTGAGAGTACATACGGTGTGATGCCCTGGTTTTCAAACTGTGGTCCACAAAACCCTAAACATATCCACAGATGTGTATGAGGAGTCATGTGGAGGTGAGGAATGGGGGTCTGAGAGTGCAGCCACCAGGACCCTCATATCTGCACCAAACAGAGAAGCACAGCTTTGACCTGTTTTATATATAGGCTTCTGTGAAAGATCTTATTGGAAAAAAAAAAGTGTTCTGAAGCTAAAAATATATTTGAAAACCATTAGTACAATGTAGAGAATACAAGTTATGGAAATAAAGGGACTAAGCCTTTACATTGAAACTCTACCACTTGTTAATGATATGACCCTGTAAAGATCTTTTAATTTCTCTGATCTTTATTTTACTCATCTATAAAATGGGAATATTACCAGTGATTTTACAGATTGATTCAGAGAATTAAGTGGAAGGGAACTAACATATAGACCATATTAATTACGAGGACTTGCAGAAAACTATTCAACAAATTCTGTATTCCTTCCTGCTCTCCCCACCACACCCCTATATCCACTAATTATACGATACTCTAATAAACTGCAGTATAATGTTGATCCAGATTAGTATATACTTACATTGTCGTGTGGTCTACATTACAAGCACCCTGAGCATAAAGGTGATGTAGCATATTTTGTCCTCCAAGGAGAGGACTCCATTGTTACTCTCTTGCCATTCATTGTCTTTTTATTTGAACACCTGCACTCCAAAACTCTGTGGGAACAACCATGCCATTTCATCTCAGAGAATGGTAGTTCTGGGAGAACTGAAATTGTTCTCAAGAAGGGCATCATAAAGAAAGTAATTTAATATGACAATCATAGCTACCATTTATTGAGAACTCCTTACAGCTAGGCCTTGGCCGTTGCTTTATATGTAGTAAGTTAAATTTTCACAATAAGTTTATAAAATAGATATTATTAACTCCATACATTCCATTAAAATACTAAATCTTAAGGAAACTAAGTAAGATGAGTTTAAGGTAGTGTTCGGGATGAATGAGAAAGGTAAGATAATGGAAACTTATTTCTATAACCTATCAACAGAAATTTCCATTTCCTTAGGGTTAGTCTATTTTTTTAATACTGACTTTAGGCAACAGTAATAGCACCATAACAAATGCCTTTCCATACGAAGTCATCTAAATGAATACAGAAAACTAGAATTGAGTGTTGGTTAACAGCAAAGTCTTTGGTATCAGACTCAAGAATAAATCCTAGCTCTCATACTTACTAACTGTGAGACTTTGGATTAATCACAGAAACTTTCTGGGTCTTGGTTTGTTAGGTATAAAGTGGCATTAACAATCACTAACTCACACAACTGTAGTGAGGATTGTTTAATTACACACTGCCTGGGCAGTTGTTGGGATGTAGCAACTATTCAGTAGTTAATTGAGAAGACTTGAGGATGTTTTCCACTTTCCAAGTGAGCAAAATTCTCTATTTCTCCTTTGAGAAATTCACTTTTGCTCATTTTTCAGTGTGAACACCAGGTACAATTCTCAACTAGATATAATAGTTATCAATCTTTGCTTCCAGAAATTTGTCATCTGAAGAATGTCTGCTTCAGCATCAATTGTTTCACTAATATGTTTTGCACTGACAGCCTCCTCACTCCTTCAGTCTCAGACTACTGAGATTTAAAGGAAATAAAGAGAAATACAATTCAACTACTTTTCTAATTTGATCAATCTTTGTGAAACAATTATTTGAGAAAAGGTTAAGGAATACATATATATATTCAATTCAAGGAATATGTTTGTGTATACATATATAGATATATATTCAATGAATAAGGATGTATTTATTATATAACTCCCCAACATGTCTAGAAGCACATATTCTAAACTTTGATAAAACAAAACAAATAAACAAACAAAAAACCTACAGAACCATCTCTACTGACCATTTTGTTACAGTGTAATATGAACAAAATGTCTCTGGAAGAACATTCCTGGATATTTGTTATAGACACTGTGAAGCATTCTTCATTATAAGATTCTGTACCCCATATATAAGTCCCCACATTAAAAAAAAACTACTTACAAATTTTACTTCTTTTGAAACTAGAGTATATTTGCCTATGTTTAACAATAAAGCTGACTACGAAATCTTTGTTTTTTCATATTCACCAAATCTAGTCAGAAGTATAGAATTATATTTAATGACCATTCAAAAATTATCCTATATTAAATATATACATTCTTCTTCATACCTACAGTGCAATCTCTTGAGCTTCTACTGCATGTAATTAAAATATGTATGCCCTTTAACGTACATCGCCTCAAAACTATTTAGAAATTATTACTATTAAAAAAAGAACAACAAAAACAAAAATAAAGAAAAATTATCAAAGGGAGAAAAAGTATCAAAGGCAAGGTCTTATTCTTGATGCTGATGAGATAGTCCTACACGAGTAAATCTTATTTTCATGACATTAATTAACTCTGCCTTGACTATTATGACAACTTCAGTTTCCTCAAAGATACGCGATGTTTATCTACCAGGCTGTTCCTTAGGGGATTTGTGCTCTGATTTAATTTTCCTCATGTACTTGTTACGGATTTAGAAGTGTACTAGTGTCAGAAGTGAAAAGAGAAGCACAGAAACCCAGGAGAATTAAATATCTCATCATTCATTTTCATTCCCTTCTCCTCTCATTTCAGGCCGTTCTCTAGGCTGTTGGTTTTGGACTGGCTTCTCAGCCCACAGTGACACTCAGTGGTGGTTGAGCAGACAACAGCAGAGGATTCGGGGAACAGAACCTCAAACCTGAGAAGCTTAGGCATCTTGTATGAATCAGTCAATATGCAGTCGTCTTTTCAAAGAGAGCACTCAGTTTGTAATGAGTGTAACTCTGAAGGTTGGCTCATCGTTATGATTGCTTTCACTGGACATTTGACCAGAGAAGAAAACTGGCCTTTTATTGTAAATGTAAAAAAGACAAACATCTTTTATCAGAATGTTCCACCCTCTATAAATTCAGAGAAAAAAAATGTGCACACACATTCACGCTCTTCCTTTCTCTCTCAATCTTGCTGTCCTATATGATGGCAGTTAGTCATAGGTGGGTACGGAGCACTTGATAAGTAGCTAATGAGACTGAGATGAGGAAGTTTTAACTTAGTCTTATTTTACCAATTAATTTAAATTAAACATGAAACGGGTGCTTGATTAAGTTATTAGAAACCTTTAAAGTATGCTTGAAACAACTTAAACATGTGCATCTGCTTTTTTGGTTGTAAATTTTACAAAAATTTAAAATTACATACTTTGCTGACATTATATTTCTATTAGACAGCACTGCTCCAGATCATTCATTATCCAGACCCTTCTCTCAAATCTACTTTAAAGAAAGGACCTAACTTGAGACTTCTTTGATCCCTGTTTTTTTTCCTAAGTTTGAAAATAAGAAAATGGGAATAAAAGAGCAGTAAATATGAGTGATATAGCAAACAGTACCCTGTATTTTCCTGTTTTGCGAAAAGGTATCCTCATTAAATGCTCAATTTTTTATGTAACCAATTTAACAGATATTTATTCAGTGTCTACTCTTTTTCTGGCATTGTACTAGGCCCTGGGTAAACACTGGGCAACGGAAGAGAAAAGGCTCATTACTTAACAATTCTATAAACTGGTGGTGAAGACAAACAATAGACAAGTAGACAAACAAATAAGGATAAACTGGTATGCAGGAAGTGTACCAGGTTCAGGGACAGAGAATAACAGGACCGGAGGGAAACCTGCTTGGGTTAATGAAGGAAGTAGACTCAGAAGCTTTGACTTGCAACCCAAGCCTTGACAAATGAGTAGAAGCTGGGCAAAGAACCAAGGAGACAGAATTCGATGCAGAAGTAGAGTATGTTCAAATAACTTGAGGCAGAAAAGAGCTTATAATATGTTTGAGAAACGAGAGAGAGGTCAATGAGACTGTAGTTTGGGCAGTGAGTGTTGTAGTGGCCTGAAATGAGGCTGCAGTGGTTCACAGGATCTGAATATTTTGGTACCTGGAGGGCCAGGGCAAGGAATTTGAATTTTATTCAAAGTGTAATATAAAGCCATGACAATACCTTTAAGCATAAGAGAAATATTATAGTTTTATAACTTTAACTGCTATATGATGACTAGAAGGCAAGGAGAAAGATGGCAAGAAAGGAGATCCAGAAAGAGGATGTGATAGCACTCATGTCCAGATAGGACATGACGATGCTTTGGACTTAGGGGAGGGGGCGGTATAGATGGAGAGGGGTTGAGGTCTTTGATATGTATGTGTATATACACCACTCATTGATTATTAGCTCCTTGAAGACTTGGATCTTATATAATTCATCTTACACAGATAGGCCTTAGCTCAGATCTGACACATAACAGATGATCAATAAATAACGAATTTTTAAAAAAATACATTATGAAGAATTCTCTCCCATCCTTAAAAACTTTCTATGTCTCTCTATTACTTAGGATATAGTCCAAACTCCTTAGAATGGCATGTGAGATGCAGTAAAGTATGACACCAAGCTATCTTTTCAACCAATATTTTTTTCACCACTTTACTCACTTGATACAATTACAGTACCCATGTTTTTTTCTTTACACAGCCCCAAACTGCTCTTATTTTAGATCTCACCTCAAGTGTAAGCACCCAACACTTGCCAGCAAGAGCAGAAGCCACAGAAAGCAGAGTTCATCTAGCTCTGGCAAGATGCATGCTATATCTCAGGCACTTGCTAAATAAGCATTGATTAGGGAGGAGCTCCCAAAACAAGATGGTGAACTAAGATGATGCAAAATGATGTTGTAACCTTCCTTTCCATTAGTGTTCTCATTCTCTGCATGATGAAATCCTGACAATCATAAATTTACAATCTTCTTCATGAAGGAGAAAGAAGGCTGTGTATTGGACGCAAGTTAAATTCTGCTTTTGTACAATCTTGAAAGATTGGAGTCCTTCACGTTCTCCTGGAAGCACTGACCAAGGTCAATGAATAAAACATCATTTGGCACATCTGCCCAGGAGCATAGGAAGCCAGAAGCCAGTTCTTATTTGATTGCTATACCCCTCTGCTTTATCTTAATTGGGCAGAAAGACTTGTCAAATAAAGGTCAATTCTGAAAATATAGTCAAATAAATCTGAAGAAATGTACTATTTTCTAGACGAAATTAAAGCCTCTTTAGACTACAATAGTATATTTTTTGGAGCATCTTTAGCAATTGGTTTTTTTTCAATATCACATATCTGTGAGATAAGTTTTGTCAGCATTAACAATGTATTAGATGAATATTCAATAGAATGTTGAATCAATACAAGTTTCTGAAAATTAATTTGACAATGCAGATAGTATGTAAGAATTAGAAGATAGATGACCAACTGGTGAATAATCAATCATCATTTACAGTTAAATGGCTATACATATATACATTTTTTTTTGCCTATGACACTTTCTTTCAAGTTAATAATATTCCCTAAGAGCATTAGACTGTCTAGAATGCATTTCGTTTTCTTTTTCAAGAAAAAAAAGTATCCTGAAGTTGATTTGTAATACAAATTTGCACCAATCCAGAACAAACAACCCATCAGGACCCATAGACGTAGCGTGATCCCAATAATGAAAAATAAGCTTTGCCACAGACAACAATTAACATGGGAATGGTAAGCTCATTCTAAAACCTTTCTGAACGTATGGGTAATTATTGAAGAATGACGACAGCAATGCATCAGCAAGCAAAGCTGATTTTCTCTACGTTAAAGAATGGACTGTTTCCTACTGGATGGTAGTTTGTTGCTTAATGATATTACACAAACGTAATGATCAGGAGTCCTAAAGTCCTAGATCAGAATGGTTAAGAGACACATTAATCCAGAACAGAGCTGAGGTAGAAGGTGTCTATATCAGCAAGATCATCAAAACATTATTCTATATGGAACTGAATTGTCTGGAGGACAGAGAGATGTGGAACTTCCTTCCACCATGATCCTGGCTGCTTGAGTACATCCGTTGGCTAAAGGACTACGTTTCTCCATCATTGACATGCCACTCTCATGCTCAGTGCTCTTCATTCTCTTTTGATGTCCCAATCACTGCAGATGCCTTATAATATGTATGCCAAAATCCTTTTCATCCTAGGACTATCTTGATTTTCAAGATCTCAGCAAGAACTTCTTTGCTGACTCTAACACACATTAGTCCCTAGTCCCCACCCAAGCCCCCTTAATTTCAAGAGCACTTGTGGTCTAAATTACATAATTTATCAACTTGCCATGAAACACTTTGTGTTTGATGTCACATTATGAGTGTTCATTTCAACTTCCCAAATATATTTTAGTGTAAAAAATCAGATTATGTATTGTCATGCCTTCTCTCTACACCCTCGATTCTGAATTTGAGAAGATATAGGTATGAATCCCACTAGCTGTATGATCTAGAGTAAGTAATTTACCTGTCTCTCAAATATTTAAATTTCTTCATCTTTAAAATAGAGATAGTAATGTCTACCTTGTGGGACTGTCATGGTTATTGCATGCATAACAAATGTGAACGCACTTAGTATAGTTCTGTTACTCAACAGATACGTCTCTTCTGTCTTTCTTTGTTAAGTAAGTTAGTGCTGTGTTGAGGCTATTGTAGAAACTCAATAATGAGCTGATTTTATACTTAATTTTCCTAATCCTTGCTCTTGGATTCTTTTTCCATCTTCTTTCAGTTTCAGGGGTGATGAAAATGTATTTCTGAACTGATATCAAAAGGGTCAAAGAGATTCACGTGAAACAGCTCAAACATCTCAGTGTCAAAATACCCCCGAATACAGAACAACAGTACAGATCTGTGTGTTCACTCTTGTAAGAGACAAAGAGGGAGGATCTGGAGGAAATTGAACTGATAGGGCTTCATAGCCTGTTCCACTATATTTTTCCAACGTCTCCAGAATATGAGAAAGAAACATGCCGCTTTTCTCTTTTGGTAATTTGCTCCAGTGATGAAAGAATTTATGAAAGCAGTTCAAGGGGTGGGGATAACACCATATAACAAAAGAAAAAAACATGAGGCAATAAGCACTGTTTCCATTCTTTGATTGCTATTATCAAACACTGAAAGGGTCCTCCAAGGATTACATAAAATGGCAGTGTCCCTATCTATGCCCCAATCTCTTTTGGACCTTAAGCTCCTTGGGAGTATGCTGGAAAATAGACTTGTCTTGTTTGCTGTCACATCCCAAACACTAACCACACTCTCTAGCACATAGAAGATGCTCAGTACATGTTTGTTGGATGGTGCTTTTAAATCTGCTACAGGGGAGGAAAGCTAATCTTGCTCATGCCAAATTTCCTACTTCATATCTTTTCATTC
This sequence comes from Ceratotherium simum simum, assembly GCF_057802395.1. Lineage (NCBI taxonomy): Eukaryota > Metazoa > Chordata > Mammalia > Perissodactyla > Rhinocerotidae > Ceratotherium > Ceratotherium simum. The sequence continues at coordinate 37,214,510 of NC_141906.1, forward strand.
TGCCATCTATAGGAGACAAGAAGTTGTAATAGAAAGAGCAAGGTAGTCAGATGGACCTAAGTTCAAATGGAGAATTGGCACTCACTAGCTGAATGACCTTGAGTAATTTACTTAACCAAAATAAACATTATCCTCTTCAATGTTAGCATTATACATGTCAATGCTTCCTCCCTTTCGAGAATTAGGCAGTCACTTCTCTGATACATACTTATTTTTTTAATTACCGATTGTATTAGGTTATTAGCTTATGTTTATGTTTAACTGCCTATTAGGCTACCCCACAGATACACACAAATTCAATACATACAAAATTGAGCACATTATTTTACAACTCAGGGTTTATTCCAATGAAAAGGAACACTACCAACCCAGTGGTCCAAACCAGACCCCTGGGAGTCCTATTAAAGTCTCTCATCTGAATGTTGCCAACTCTTCTTGCTTCTTTCTATTTAATAGTCAGCCTAATCTATATTTCCATCTCTATTCCCATTGCCACTAACTGTGCTGTGACTGTCATTATTCCCTATATTTCTTATGGTCTACAGTCTTCCTCCACATTTCAGCTAAAAGAATCTTTCTAAAATGCCATCCAGTTCTGAATACTATTTTGTTTATATTTTTCATGGTTCTTGGAAAAAAAAAAAAGGCACTTCTTGAACACTGACTGTGTGTCAGGCACTTTGAAAAAAGGAGAAGGAATACAAAAAAGTGAGAAGAACAAGCACTAAGACACTAAGGAACTAATAAACATGATGACTCAGAGACTATAAAATACTTGGTCATGACTATGGCACAGTGGAATCCAAGGGAATGGTAAGAACTGCATGTGGAGAGGTGGACAGAGAGTAGATCATGGAGAGCTTTACATAATAAGGTGTGTGTGTGCACCTGTATGTGTGTATTTGTTATTTATTTTTACATGTACTGAACTCAATAGAATTGATTTTCATCTTTGCCATCAAAGAATTCTGCATTTTTATGGAACTTGTCACATCGTAGTGTCTAAACAGAAGACAAATTCCTTAAATAAAAAGAAAAAAAAATCTCAGGTAGAAGCAGAGAGATTTATTGATTACCCCCCCTTCAATCATATTGCTTTCAATATCAACCACTCTTAGTATCAACTACTATTGCTCTACTAAATAATTCAGTGACCTTTTCATCCAAAGTGGTCCCATAAAATAACGTCCATATTGAGAGTAACAGGTACATAATAATTGATTTAATAGTCAATAAGATGTTCATGACTATTAAGTTAGAGAGCTTAAAATCAGAGAAAGATTGTACAGGTCCCTTCTATGCAGTGAACTAAGACCCAGAACATAGAAATCTCTAGCTAAAATTAATATCACTAAATATAATAAAATATTTATTATCTGCTTGATAAAGAAAATAGGAATCAATATTCTTGGTACCTCCGCATATCCTATAAATTTACTAATTTACTTCTTAGATATAAAAATCTATCTCTTTCTTTCTTCCTTCCTGTGTTTCTTCTTTCTTTCTTCCTTCTTGCCTTTGTTTCCTTCCTTCTTTTCTTTCTTTCCTTCCTTCCTTCTGTCTTTCTTTTTCTTCCTGCCTTCCTGCCTTTCTTTCTTTCTTTCTTCCTGCCTTTCTTTCTTTCCTTCTTCTTTCTTTCCTTTCTTTCTTTCCTTCCTTGCTTCCTTCTTTCTTTCTTTCTTTGCTTTCCTGGCTTCCTGCCTTTTGTTCTTTCTTCCTTCCTGCCTTCCCCTGTTTCTTCTTTCTTCCTGCCTTCCTGCCTTTCTGTCTTTCTTTCTTTCTTCCTTCCTTCCTTCTTTCCTCCCTCCCTCCCTCCCTCGCTTACTTCCTATCCCACAAATATGTTTTCTACTCTGAAGCGAGAGTGTTCTTTTAGCAGCTTACAACCGTCTGGCAGCTCCCTGTTGATCTTAACCACCCAGAATGTCAGCAGTGACCTCCAGGCCCTCTTGCTTCTGCCCTTGGCACTTCTGTAGCCTTGCTGCACCTGCCCAACCTGCTTTTGGCCCCTCACTGTGCCTGCTCATTCCTGCTCTCAGGGCCTTTGCAAGGACTGTTCCCTCTGTGGAGATGCCCTAACCCCAGACTCTTACTAATTTATTCCTATGTATCTCTCAATCTCAATATCAGTTTCCAAGAAGCTTAATAAATATGATTATTACTTCTAAGCATCAGTTTCTTTATCTAATATTTTCTTCTGTTAACGTAAAATACTTTTAAACATTTTTTACTGAAGTATAAAATATACACATGAAAATGTACATAAGGCAAGGGTACAGACTGAAAAATTACACAGTGACACTATTGTGCTTTATTTGATTTTCAATGCAATTAACTGTGATTTTGATTAAGCAGCTGCTCCATGATTTGGAATATGCTCAATCCATGAAGGATACAAACAGAACATGAAAGAGTTGTTCCTCTTCATAGAGATCACCCTTTGATGACATCTACAAAATACAATGCAATTTGGAGCAGGACAGGCTAGAAATGACTTCCATTCACGTATCTAGTGTTTATTGAATCATTACTGAGTACAAAACATGGCTCAGAGAAGACAGATTCAGTCCCTGCCCTCACTGAGCTCAACTAAGTGAATCAAGTCTAAAACATATGACAGTGAGAGCTCTATATGTTACGGAAGTTCATGTGAAGGAAAAGCAACCCCAGTTTTGTCAGGGTAGGGTTGGGGTGTGGCAGCGCACGGGAAACTTTTCTAAAGGAAGTGATAGTGAAACTAGCACCTGAAAGCTGAAGGAGAGCTAGTCAGCAAGGAGAGGTGAAGGGTGGAGTGTCTTTCAGAGACCAAAACAGCTGAAAAGGCCAGAGGAAAAAAAGCTTCTTGCATCTGGAGAACTGAACACATTTCAATACAGCTGGAGCGTTAGTGAGGTATAGAAAGTGCCTGTCTGATGACTGAGTTAGTAAGAGCAAATCTGCAAAGCCTGCTCTTACGTACAACTTTATTTCTATAGTCCAGTGTAGCCTTGTCTCTTGGGATGTTTTTTTCAGATCAAATTATAAAATCTATAAGAAAACTGCAAGTCAAATACTCTGAACACCAATACACAAAACTCAGGCACAAGAACCATAAAGGTTGCTTGGACTAGGCTCCAGGGATCATGTGTAATTATTTAAAGGGAGAGGTGGAATGGGAAGATATTGACAAAGCAGGACTTATTGAATCCAGGAGGAACCAGGCAGGCACAGTTATGGCATCAATGAAGCTTATGCTCAGAGCAGGATTTAATATGTGCAAACAGCAATCTTAATATAGAGGTGTTTCTTTTCATTGTAGACCAAAGAGAAAATTTCTAAGAAAATGGAAGATTATCATCTATATGGTATGCTTTATACGTTAGCTTGAAGCTCTGATTTTGCCCTATTATCTCAGGAGTAAGGGTCACAGAGGATAGAAAGCTACTGCCATACATACAAGGATAAAATCGGTATTGTAAGCAGTGGGTCTGACAACTCCGATACTTGTTACTTATTCTCATAGCAAATCATGATCCAGCCCTTGCTGTGAGCCTGGTGCAAGCTCTGGGGACAGAATGGTGAATAGGAGATTAGAGACTTTTCTAATGGAGCTTACATACAAGGGATAGAGACAGACAAGGAGTGAGTAAACAAATACATATGACGACTTCAAGTAGTAATATGTGAAAGAACACAAGGAGCTACTCCAGATAGGAGTCAGCAAATGCTCTCAGGAAAGGAGATATTTGACCTGAGATCTGACAACAAAGAAAGAAATAGACTGGGAGAAAGAACCCCAAGACAGATAGAACATCAAGATCAAAGGCCCTGAGGCAGGAATGAGCTTTGGCTCACTGCAATGACACAAAGGGGGCCAGTGTCAAGGGAGCATCTATACTCTCTAGAGCACCCAGGACATCTAGAGCTGCTCTCTAGAACATTTCTAGAGCATCTTGCTCTCCAGAGCAAGAAAGAGAAGAAGAATGGTAGAAATTGCAGTCCCAGAAGCAAGCAGGTACAAGGTAATTGAGGCTGTTAAATGTCAGGTTAATAACTTGGATTTTATTCTAAGAAAAACAATGACTTGATTACATTAAAAAATTTTCTTCTGGCTGTGTTATAGATAAACTTTTGTAGAGAAAGGCAATCCTGGAGGCATGGAGGCTATTGCAGTAATTTAGGCTCAACGTGACACTAACTTAGGCTGAACACCAACCTTGAAATAGATTGGTAGCAGTGGAGACAGAGACAGGGGTCAAACTCAGGATATATTTTGAAAGTAAAGCTGACAGGACATTATGATGGATTGGATATGCTATATGAAGCAAAGAAAGGAATCCAGGAGGATCCTTCATTTACTAGCTTCAGCAAATTGTAGATGGTGATGTTAATTACCAGAGACAGAAGGACTCTTTTGATGGATGTTAACATAATTACTAGGTGATGTTAAGCCTCTGTCACACTATATCCTACAACTAATTGTGGGGAGATATAGCTCATCATTTGAAAGATAAGAATGGGGAGTAATGTGGGATAGTACAAGAATAGACAGGAAATGTGTTCCTTCTCATGGGCTGATTCCATCTGCCTGGACATGGCCATGTAGGGCAGTGGTGGGAAAGATTTTGGAGCCCTATCTGGCATATTTGGAAATAATGTTGAGACTTAGTAAAACCAATAGTGGAAATAAGGAAGGAAAGGTTGACTCACCTGATGTCTATTCTGAAAGTGAAAAACGACGGAATACTATTGCACTTAGAGTCAGGTAGAACATGGGTTAAAATCCCTTGGGTAAGTTATTTAATTTCCATGGCCCTCTCTCCTCACCTATAAAATGGAGATGCAAATTCATATCTTACATATGTGTAGGAAAGACTGAAGGTAGTAAAATATGTCAAGCACCTGACATTTAAGAGCACCTTTCCTTATTAGGAAAATTGACTTGCATGCATTATCTCTATATCTATCTATCTATCTATCTATCTGTCTATCTATCTATCTATCTAACTATCTATCTATCTATCTTTCTATATATCTAATCCTCTGGTAGATCAAAGGATTCTATTCACCACAAACACATTAAAACAAGAACCTTCATCTTATTTTCTCTGTCACTCTCAGATCTTTGAGATTGCTTGTCATTCCAGAGAGAGAGAAATCCAATTAAGTTTGTGCTTCCCAGTTATAGAATCTTAACTCCATTGTTTGGCACACTCTACCCCTTCCCAAATGATCTTAAGCCTTTAGATTAATTAAAACCATTTGGTGATGGTGATGATGATATGATGATGATGATAAAAATAATAACAGCCTTTGGAATAAATAGAAAGATATCGGCAGGCAGCTGAAAGAAGAGATGTAGAGCTCTCAGATAGTGACTGAGGATAGTCAGTGTCTACACAAGGATTTTACATGGAAGATGCTCCACCCAGTTAATACAGTTTTTCTTTTCTTTCTTTGTTCTTTTTTTTCTTTTTAGGTTGGAAGTGAGTGAGTAGATGAAGGATACTAGCACAATAAGAGAACTCATTACAGAGTCAAGAAATGCTTATATATTGAAGTGTGGATCCCTTAAAGTCAGATCATGCCTCATCTGCTCAAATCTCTTTAGAAACTTCCTCTCTCACTCAAAGTAAATGCCAAAGTCCTTACTATGGCCTCCAAGACCATAGATGACCTTCCCTTCACCTTTCCACCTCACCTCTTACTAATCCTCCTTATTCACTCTGCTCCAGCCATTTCTTCCAACACACTGAGCATGCCCCCATCCTCTTCAGGCTCTTTGCACTTTTTATTCTTTCTGTCTAAATTGTTCTCCCTCCAGATATTCTCAAGGCTCAATCCCTCGCTTCCTTCAGGTCTTGATTTAAGAGGCCCCTTCTCAGTGATGCCTCAGCCATTCTATCTGAAATGTAAACATTCTGATAATATCTCCTATCACTTTTCCTTAGTGTATTTTTTTCATTAACATTCATATTTATCTAACATAATATACATTTTACTTATTTTACCTTATTTATTGTCTATTGACTTCATTAGAATGTAGGTTCCACAAAAGAATGTAATATTATACGTTTTCCTCACTTCTGTATCCCCAGTATCTAGAATAGTGCCTAGCATACACTAGGTACTCGGTAAGCATTTGTTAAATGAGTAGACTGCTCCAAGCCTTATGCATGGGTTTTTTTTTTGCATCTCATACATTCAGTAACTATGGCTAAAAGTCTAGTTTGATGATCCATCCTCTTATGGAGTAAGATTTTCAAAATAACTGACATTTCTGGTTGTCTGAGTAGAAAATTTTTATATATTCTGTCCTATTTGTTGAAAACTACTCCAAGACAATTTAGTTATTTCTTATCTTATTTCATAATAACATTTGATAATTATAGTTGGATCTTTGATTTATAAATATTTGGGGCTATCTGGGGAAAATGTGTTGACAGCTAGCAAAATAAGCATTTTTTATTGTGGCTACTTTGCACTGACTTCTGGCTAAAAAGTGGATGTATAAATGAGCCTTCTGGTTAGGATTTTCATCCTATAGTCATGCTGACATTTAACCATAAATTACAGGGGAGAAGAGAGGCCACACCATTCAATAATTTGGATCCAAAATATTGAATAATTACTATGTGCCAACTGCTCTACACTGTCCTTTCGCATGAGATATCTTAATTTAGTTAAAGCATCACAGGAGATTTTAAAGAGAGATAACAGGAGGCAGGACAGCATGGATTCCCTCTTATCACAATATTACAACACATACTTCTGTTCTTTTAACACAACTTGCCGCAAGGATGAGAAAAAAGTTGCTATTGAAAATGTGATAAATGCACACATGATGGTATATGGACTCAATTATGAAAATTGTGAAAAATAACTTATGTATAATAGTTTGATATAAAAAACAACAAAATATTTGATAAGTATGGACATTGGAAATAAAGAAATGCTGTGAGCATTAATCTTATGGGAAGAAGCACGGTTGGCATGGTAAACAGTGCCCCTACCAGCCCATTAGAGTCACACTGCACCACACACCAAAACTGTGTCCATTTCACAAAAAAAAGAGGAAGGAATGTGAGTGGTTAAATGATCTACCAATGGCCATAGAGTTAGTAAGTAGAAGTGTTGAAAGTAGAAGTGAATCCCTTGGTCTCAAAGCTGCCATTCCTTCTACTATATCCCCATCACCTCTGTGACTGCCCCATCTACTCTTACCCCCAAGGAAACTTACTTGTGTGGTTAGTACCAGCATGACAGTGCAAGCAAAATTTAAACAGTGAATTCTCATTGTATGTCCAGCTCCTGGCATACAATAGCTGCTAATAAAAAGATGTTTATTTCCCTCGGCCATTGGATGCCTAAGATTCCAACCAAATATTTCATAATTTGGGCTCACATAGAGCCTCTGTCCAGTTGAACAAACTATGACTAGCCTACCTGGTACAATTTGAAGGCTATCTAAGGCATCTTTTATGCTAAAGTGCTGATCAAATAATCCTCACCCTAGCCTTACAGGCCCAAACAGATATGACAAATTGTCACTCATTAAAAAAAAAATGAAGGGGAATTATTGATGTAAGCACAAAGAGAGGGAAAAAAAAGAGAAACTGTCTAAGTTCAGGTTGCAATTATTCTCAAAGTGGATATGAAATACAGAATAGAGAATGAGAAAATGATGAGTTTCATGCACAGAACAGTGAAGTATTTTGAAGCTATTTGTATTCTTTTGTCTCTTTGAGCTACGTTCAAATAAGAGAAACCACAGTTCCATAAGCTTGAAAAAAATTAAGTCAAATAAATTCCGTACACTGAATACTTTCTGCTATCCTTCTGTACCACTGACATAGGACCAGATAAATAATTCTAGATTGGGAGTGAGGGCACTTGACTTTTAGTTTTGGTTTGTCAGTTAACAATTCTTTTGAACGTGAGCAAGTCTCTTTACGTCTTGCCTCTTACAGAATATTTTCATACAAAAATAGAATAGGAAAAGAATTTAACTATTATACTGTTTATTTTAAGTACTACATAGAAGTTTGCATTCTATGTATCTGGAGAAAAGAGTATTCTTGATTAAGGGTGTGAGCTTTGGAATCAGATTGAATTGGTTTGAATATTCCCTCAATTATTTCCTGCCTCTGAGAGCCTGGTTATGTAAATTAAGCCTTTAGGGCTTCAGTTTCTCATTTGTAAAATGAGGATGGCAACAACAGTAAGTACCTTGTAAAAGATAATTCATGTAGAGGGTTAGTAGAGTATCTAAATTAAAAAAAATATTTTCAATATATATTTTATTTTCTTTATTATTATGTTATTATTAATATTAGTATAGTCATTGCTGAAATTAAAACAAGTTGTATTTCTTATCTTGGTTCTACTATTGGCTAGCTATGTAACTGTGGACCCAATGATGAACTTAAACTCTCTTTCCTATTCTCATCATTATAAGGAGTAGTTAATGCCAACTATGCTTGGTTGCCGGGTGAATGAGCCATCCTACAAGTTAAATTCCTAGCATATACGATATGTTCAGTAACTAGAGGTTGATGGGATCCACTTTCCCTCCAGCCTCCTATGATTCCAATTTTTTCATCTAATTACCCCAGGGTATGAGGCTTGTTTCAATGAGAATCTATTCCAGGGCTTCTAGATGGCATGATTCCTCATTAAGCTTTGACGCTGCCACCAAAACTTTGTACAACATAAGCGGTATGATTAAAGGGACACAGATGTGTCCTCCTTTCCCTCCACTGGTATCTCTGCAATTGCCAATGATGAAGGGAGACAGCTACAGAGAGACTGGTGTCAGAGGCTGGCAAAGAAGAGGAAGTCATGTTGGACACACTTGCCAATGAAGTGACTGTGGAAATGCCTGAAGGTCAGACAAGTAATATGGTTGGCAATCTACTCCAGAGCTATCCCCTCACCCAAAAACCCTTTGTTTTAGAAAGTCCAAATGTTTTCAAATGAAACTTGCCTGCTCCATTTCCACTCCTTTAAATTAATCCATCAAGGCTGAGGAAGTGGAAGCCAAGCCCAGGCAAAAAAGTCCAAAACCATCTTTGGGACTGCTCCAGACAGCTAAGGCTGTCTGATGCCAAAGCCTATGTTTTTAGCCACCATGTTCTGCTTTCTTGTGCAAACTCTAACATCAGGGACCCTCCATTCCCTCCACGAGAGCATGTATCTCCTGAAAACTATCTAGAGAACAGAGGTCACCTCTGACCCCCAGAACTGCAGCACATTTCCCACTTAAGAGTTCTCTCGGTCCTCTTCTGAAGGAGAGGAGGAGCAATGAAGCAGATTTTTAAACGATTTACAACTGTATTTCTCAGGTTTCCACCTAAAGAAGCACACAGTGCGTGTAAGGTTATTCTACATCCATTGAATGCTGTAGTTACCAAAATTGATCTCCTTGTCTATCAATTCATCTAGTTTTCCAAAGATAATAATACAGAGAATAGTGGAAAAATTAAGTCCAGAAATCCTCATTTTTTTGCTCCCAGCTTAATTAGTGATAATTATGATATTTCTAGGGAATACATAGACATATAAACATATTTTCATGTATATGAAACATAAAATATGGAAATATATATATATACATGTAGGTACACATTTTAAGTAATATATTTTTATTTAAAATAGACTTTTTGATTTGAGTCTGCTCCTCTCTCTAATGTCATCCAGACTCATTATTGTCTTGCCTCTCCTCAAATTTAGTTCTTGTTACTTCTACCCTAAACGTTTTTGCTCCAGTAATTATGAATTTTTATATTCTCCCAAATAAGCCATGATATTTTGCACTTCAGTGCCTTTGTACATACTGTTGCTTCTTTCTGCAATAGAAGTACGTACACTTGTGTAGTAGACAAATGCATATTGATTCTTCATGACCCAGAACTAGTGTCTCTTTTTATTTTTTATTGTTTTCTCCCTTTCCCCTTCACCAAGGACATTTGATCATCACTCTCTTTTTTGCTGTCGCTACCTTGTACTAACTCAATTAAAATGTTTACCACCATGTCTTACAGTTATTCACTTGCAAGTCTGTCTATAACTGAGCGGGAGTTCATGAAGATCAGTTTTACCTATATACTTGCTATTTGTCTAAGTTTTTTTTTGAAGTTTTCCATAATGTCTATCCCATAGTGGATGCTTAATAATTGTTGGTTGAGAGACTATATGATTGTGCACTATAAGGTTAGATGTAGAAGGTGACTTTTTTCGAAGATGAACAGAAAAATAATGAGAAATGAACAACTGAATAAGCCAATCCCATCATATCTCATATATTTTTTCCATAAATAGCTAACATCCATCTTAGCACATTTCTTCTTATGCTAATCTGTAGATGAATTGACTATGAAGTTGGTAGTCGGAGAGGCACACATTTATAGTCATGTTTACATGTTTCTAATCTTATCAAATTCTTTGTTCAAATTTTCAGAAATTATAGTATATTATTTTCATAAGGAGATAGAAGCATTATAACTGTGAGATGAATCCGGATTTATCAATTAGCTTTGGGAAGCCCGTTGGATAGACATGCACTGCTGGTGGGGGTTGGAAGCAGGTCCATGACATTTATGCCATGATAGATTTTACTTTCTGCATAGCATCTGGTGCTCCATTGAGCCTTGGTTTTCCTGACCACAAAATCTCCTGTTTTGTGAGCTGTTTTCCAGCATATACTGCTCCTTGGTAGCACTTACCACATTTACAATTTGACATGTGTTGGAGGGATTATCTGATTAATTTTATTCTCTCCAACTAGGTTATAAATTCCTTAAGGACAGGAAATGGATCTCTTTTACTCACCATAGGATATGTGATACCTAGTTTATGGTTAATAAATACTTAATAAATAGACGTATAAAATGAAAATAATGTCCTTCTCCTGTCATTGAAGTGGTGCTTGGTTCCAGTAATTGCTTGGGATGGACAAATACACATGACACCCCAAATCCATGAGGCTGCAAAGTGTTGCTTTGGGCACTTTCTGCAAATGCATCCTTGGTCAGGCATTATAATAATAATGATATTAGGAATAAAAATAACAGCAACAACAAAACAATAGCACCAAAAACAAAAGTGAGCTTTTAGTACTAATAATGATGATGGCTAGAGTGTGAGAGCCCACATGGCACTAGAGATGATTTCATACATTTCAAATCCATGCCACAAACTCCCAGGCTCAGTTATAATATTCTACTTTACAGAGAGAAAACTTAGTCTCAGGAAGTAACTCATTTACTGACTTACTGTTGGAACCCAGACCTATTTGACAATGCAATGCCACTTCATTCTAGGACCCTTCTTCAACATTTCATCAATAAGAGCATTTCTAAGCTGGATTTAGATACTAAAAGGTAAACATTATTGATACCTCTGAAAAGCATCTGTATTGTCATACAATTATATAATGTATTTGTTCACAAGCCTTTTTAATCTCTCACTGTATTTTATGCTGCTTGAAGCAAGGGGAGGAAATGCATTATTAGGCATTATTTTTGAAATTACAGTGTAGCACACTGTTATTCATATAATGGTGCTTGATAAATGTTTGTAAGAGTGAAATTTAAATGTTTTGCCATCTCTTCTCATAAAATGGGTGATATTCATTCAAGTAAAACAAATTATTAACCTCACTTATCATCATTGCAAATGTGGAAAATTTCATTTCATCTGTCTCCTAAATGCATTTCTTCTCATCATGTATCTACAAAGCTCTAAAGACAAAAAAGTCTACTCTGGTAATATTAAGTAATTGGTACTTAATTAAATTACTCTATTAGAGGCTATTCTTGTTATAAACTTTATAATCCCCAAATAGATGAATTAGTTAGTGATTATATCATATAAGTCTAATTTTATTTACAAATTATGAAGTCTTAAGTTTTTTGAAAGATGGTTCAATTTGCAAAAAAAGTCTCTGGAAGAAATTTCATCATCTAAAACATGAATATTTAACAAATTGAGAAAACCTGTGGTTAGTTTTTGGGATTGAAAATCTTAGTGCTCTGAGATGCCTTGGCCATTTTTTAGTTTCTAATCCCTTCCTCAGAAAGCATTCAGAACACTCAGAATGTGTGTGTTATGAAGGGGAGGAAGGAAGAGGAGAGGGACTATAAGCCCTACTCATTCTTGTCACTACAACAGCTTTCCAAGTGTTTCCCATCATAACTGAAGGCCTGACTTAACAGTTGCTGACCCCCTCAGCCTTACTGAACCCAGTAGAATCACAGTAGAATCCACGGTAGTGAAATAGATGAACATGGAGTTTGTAGTCTTAATTTCCTTCTAAATGCTGGATCTGTCACTTCCTAAGTTTAACATTTTTGGGAAACAATTCATTTCCATCCTAGCCTTTGTTTCTTCACTCATAAAAATGAGGCTAATAATAGCACTTCCTTCATAATATTGTAGGGAACTTTCAAAGAGGCAATGGCTATAAAAAGTGCTTTGTAAATTATAAAACATAATACTTACAAGTTTGTATTTTGAAGTCAGGAGAGAGAGAAAAAACTTGCTGGGGTTTCTCAAGTTATTTGACTACTGAACATTTTTGAGGTCCAGTGAAAGGCAAGAAAGTGAAGAAAAATATGGACTTCAGAGTCTTATAGGCCTGAGGCCTATATACTTCTGTTACTAGAATGTGCTCTTTGTAAGTTACTTCACTTTTACAATTTTTAATTTTCTCATCTGCAAAATGGGAATAAAATTCTCCTCAGAGAGAATTTGTGAGGATCCAATAACTAAAAGGGAAGTTCCTGGCACAGTGATAATGTAGAACTATTTTTATAAAGAATTTTTTTTTTTTGCCCCATGCAAGTAATTTATACTGTCAAAGCATTGTAGAAAACTTTCTGGATTCATGATTAATAAAAAAGAAAAGAAAAATAAATATCAAAAGGTAAAAATAAGAAAAAAGAAGATAGAAAGGAAACAATTCTAAAGATGGTGAACAGTATCTTTATAGTTTGTGTAGGAATAAATTGGACTTGAATTTAATGTGTTTCCATGACAATCAAACATTCCTCTTCCATGATAAGGACATTAAACAAAAAGCAGATGAAACACAGAGCACATACTGGCACTCCTCTGGGGGAATTTGTGGGCTAGTCTTTTCTTTTGTGTAGATGAAAGCCTGAGGGAGATAATTGGCTGACGCATTTCATATTTTCATATTTCAAGATGAGGAAAAACTAGCTTGTTCTTCCCTTTGGAAATAAAATGTCAAGCAAATAAATGGAAATGTGGCTCTGCACCATGCGTGATTTGGGGATGATTCACAGCCTCAAATACGTCCTGAGTTCAGGACCAGAGTTTGCAATTTTCTTCCCCAAACCACATTTGAACAAGTGTGCTTTTAAAGATAACTGCAATAAAATCTTATGTTTCAGGTCATAAACTGTTTACTGCAAGAACCCCGGAGAAAGACATGGTTTTCCTAGTACTTTCCCTGAAAGATCTCCCATAAGACCATCTCCCCAGGGTGGTCTCTGACCCTACCTCCGGGCCACAGGCCCACTCCCGGGCTGAATTCTGCACACCCGTCATATGTTCTATCCTGCAATAACCACAAAGCATTGATGTTCTACAACTCCTCTCCATCAGAACATTAATTTTTTAGGGCATGCACTAAACCCATTTTTATCTCTATATTCCCAGAACCTAGCAAATAACCAAGCATAGGAGCTCGGAATTTGCTAGATGAATGAATGCACTGCTATACTTATGCTTTATCCTTCTTGGACATGGTGTAGCTTCATTGTTACCAGAGGCAAATTGTCAGAGAAAGCAACAGACAAGCAATATTAGAGACTGTAATAATCATTTAAATAAATCCCCTTTGAACACCCTCATGTACAGAGAATTTGCAGGTCCTTCTCAGCTCATTGGTACCATGGTATTCAAATATTAAAGTTACAAAAATTCGGTTGATGTGCTTTTCAATCACACTAATTTGAACTCACATACTAGCTTCTATTCACCAAACTAGGGAATGCAGTAGAGTAAACGGACTTGAGATGGGAAGAAGATGGTTTTTTATTAAGTCACTAAGGGGATAGCAAAACTTAAACACACAGGGTATTTTCAGAATACTGTGAAGGATGATATGTCAAAGTTATAGTTCAGCGCTGAACTTGTGCTTATTTCTGTTATTTCCTTACTCCCACTCCAGCTTGCCATTTTTGCTCTATGTTTATTACATATCCTACACAGGAATTTGCATGAGATAGTCTAAGACATCAAAAGGAGAACTTTTTCACGGACTGACTCTGTAGAAACTTCTGAAAAAACCAAAGATCCCTCTCATGCGAAGAGACAGACCCCCTGCTCCAAAGGTAAGACCAATGCTTAGAGAATTTCTACCTCCAATATCATATGGTGGCCTAGGCTTTGGAGACGTGGAGACCTGTGGGTTCATGTTTGGAGTCTGTCATTTACTAGCTGTTCATTCTCTGGTCAGTTAGGCAAACTTTCTAACTCTCAGTTTCTTCATCTCTAAAACAGAGTTAACTAATGATCTTTTATGGGATCATTATAAAGATTAAATTAGAATTAAGCTGTGTGAGTCCTGGAATTATATTTATCTTAGTCACTGCCCATCCTAGACCTAGGCACTGTGCTCTGCATATAGGAAATACTCAATATATATTTCTGGAGTAAATTAACAAATAGGTTCATTTATATGAGCCTGTTTATGCCTAAACCAGCTTAGATTGAATTTCTGTTGCTGGCAACCAAGAGTCCTTACTGATAGAGAAATTGCTTCAACTTAGATGCAGCTAATAAGGATTTTTCTCAGAATACTGCCTGTTTGCTTTTTTACCTCCTTTGCCTTGCCCATAAATTTACCTTGACCCCAATGCCAATTTCATATCTAGATTTAAAAATCTTTCCCATTTTCAGCGTCCATCTGAAAGGCTATCTACTACAAGAAACTTTTTTCTTTCCACCATCTTCATGTGATTTCTTTCTTCTTTGAATCTCCAAGTCTCCCTTATATTCTGTTTTGCAATGCAGCTAAACTATGTGTGCCCATGTATAGTAAATCAATCTCTCCTTTGCCTCTCCCAATTTCCTCCAAAAGCTGTCACTGAATTACTGCTTCACTTTGCACAGAGTCCTGTTATTATACAGTCTACAAAATATTGTAATCACATGCTGCTTGCTTATCCCCTACTCTATACTATTTCATTATTCTAATGGGCCAGAATTTATTAATCCCGGTACTCTAGCTTTGCCTTCAATAGATGTTTAGCGATTGAAGTTTTCGTTGGAGATTAAAATCTTCTCCAGGACAAAGTCTTGATGTTGTTCACCTCTATTAACCTCAAAAACCAAAATCAAAAAACAATCACTATGGCAGAACCTGCTAATTGTCCTCCAATATCTGTTCTCCCTTTCTTGCTCAGTAATAGAAAACTAATTTTCAACAGAGCATACGGCTAGCCAGACTAAAACTATATTTCCAGCCTCCATTGTAAAGTAAGTCCATGTGATTAAGTTCTGTCCAGTAGGTTAGCAAAATTGTCCTGTTGTACTTCCCAAGAAGTTCCTTGAAAGACATCTCCATGTACTTTTTATCCCTTATTACCCCTTCCTTAATCTTGCTCTCTGGATCATGAATGTGACGGCTGGAGAAACAGCTGTCATTTTAGCCCATGAGACAAGCCTGTGGCAGAGGAGTGAGCTAGGTGGACCTGTGGTCCCTTCCTAGAGCAGAGCTGCTATATCATTCTGGACTACATATGCAAAGCATTTTACACTGGGAAAGATAAATGAGTGTCTCTTTTTTGCTTAAGCCACTTTTATCCTCATAAGCAAACTCATAGCACGTGCTCAAAAAAATCTTTGTTGAATTGAATTATATTCAGAGTTGGTTCTTATCCATACATCTTTAGTAGTTCACCTTCCCTGGAAATGTTTAGGGATAGAATAGAGAACTTGCAAATGGTTCTTTTAGAGAATGTGGCAAGGGAAGCATAGCCCAAGAAACAATCAAAACTTTGGAATTAATGAAAACAAAACATTGCATTTTCCACTATGTGGTCAGCAGTATGCCAGGGAGATAGAGGACAGAAAGTGAACTCAGTTTTATAATTTTCCCCACAGGAGCACAGTCTATTGGGGGATAAAGATATGGGCAGACACAAAATAATCTCTGAGTCTACTAGCCTGTGGGATACAGACTAAATATGCTGGGATTCAGAGAAGGAAAACAAAATTTGGGTCTCTTTCAGTCCGAGATAAGATTTAGTTGGAGAACTTTGGATGAAGAAAATGTGGAGTACGGCATGGCGATCATCAAGATGGGTGTATATGCTGCCACCCTGTCTTTTCTTTGCTAATCCAGATGTTTTTTGATACATCATAGTGTTCTTTGACATACACAGAGTCAGAATTCTTCTTAGTGTAGGACTCATGGAGTCACAGCCAACCATTTAAATATTCTATATGAAACTTATTTGCTATCTCTGATGTGAAATGTTCTAGAGAAGTGGAAGAGCATAAGCAAAGTCTCAGAGATAGGAATAAAGGAGCCACATGTTTAGGGAATATGGCTAGATTTGAGTAGGGAATATATTCTAAAAAAGTGAATAATGACACAGGCGCTAGGGGATGGCAAGGTTCACCTCCTTGGAATCTGATGCAATCTTGGCATACATTTCCACCCCCACAAAAATAGGCCATAAACTCTTTCACCTTCTATTTGACTAATGATTTTTAACAACTTCCCATTGATCCCCAAAGAGCTTGGTGCTTACAATCTAGATGTGAAAACACATACACTATCTCTAATATATTGTCATAAGAACTATAATAATGATATGTTCAGAATACGCAGGATGGGGGCCTGCCTGGTGGCATAGTGGTTAAGTTTGTGTTCTCCACTTCAGGAGCTCGGAGTTCACAGATTCGGATCCTGGGCACGGGCCTACACACCGCTCATCAAGCTGTGCTGTGGCAGCGTCCCACATACAAAATAGAGGAAGATTGGCACAGATCTTAGCTCAGGGCCACTCTTCCTCAAGAGAAAAGAGGAAGATTGGCAACAGATGTTAGCTCAGAGCCAAGCTTCCTCACCAAAAAAAAAAAAAATATATATATATATATATATATAGTGGGAGTAAAGAAAAGAGGACCCCTGAATCCGCCTGGGTAGAGAGTTGTTAGGAGGAGGAGTCAAAAACTGGTGATTGGGTCTTGAGGCAAAAGTAGTTCACGAAACAAGAAGGCATTCTAAGAATAAGAGATAATACCAGAAAAGATAAAAATTCTTGAAAGTGTTTAGTATTTTTAAATATCAGAAACCAATCTCAGGAGAAGTCAAGATGGTGGCGTAAGCAGACTCGGAACTCACCTCCTCCCGTGGACACAGCCAATTTACAACTACTCGTGGAAAAATTACCCCTGAGACAGAACTGAAAACTGGATAAGAGGAACTCCTGCAACAACGGACAATCCTAACTGAGGTGGAAGAGGCAGAGACTCCCTTCCGGAGAGGAAAAACGCCGCCTTCACAAGCCGCCAGCTTCACGGCCGCCGGGAGCAGCTCACAGGTACAGCAGCCTCCCTGGAGGCGCGGGGCCCTGAGCCGGGGAGCGCCCCCGCTGGGGGCATTTTGTGGACCCAGCACAATCGAGACGAGTGGCATAATATCTGACTTTGCCTGCTACTAAATCATTGGGGAGAGCCCCAGAAAACCCGGTTCACAAAGAAACTAAAACCGGCTCTTAAAGGGCCCACGCGCAAACTCACCCATTTCAGAAAGCACCCTAAAATCACCAGAAGGAAAGGTGCACAGTGCTGTGGTGACAAGAGACTCACCTAATAGGCCCTGAGTGCATCTCGGTGAGGGGTGAGACCTCTCCAGGGACTGGGACATTGGCGGCGGCCATTGTTGTGGCCTGGTGTGGGCGTGCTGACACAGACGCCATTGGAGTTCTCCCTGAGGCCTGCTAGCCCAGGGTCTGTCCCACCCACTAGAGCACCGATTTAATCCAGCTCATCCAGGGCAGGCAGCCCACCCTAGAGACTGGCCCCACCCAACAACAAGCCCTCAGGCAACTTGTGGGCCCGCATAGATTGGTGACTGGATTCTCTGCAGCCTGGCAACTGAGCTGACTTGAGTGGGGCAGGGTGTGCACAAGGAGTAGGTGGAGAGTGTGGGGCGGTGGTGGCGTGTGTGGGGCTCCCACCGTGGAGAGACTGGGTCTGCTTGGGGAGGTCGGGGCGCGCACACGGGGCAAGACTGTGTTGACTGTGTGTGTGGACCTGTGGGCAGCAGGGCTTGTCAGCTGCAGAAGACTTGTGCTTCTCAAAGACCCACATAGGGGGTTTGCCCCACCTTCCAAAGCCTGAAGCAATTGGGTGCTCCTGTGCCTCAGGCCAGTCCCACCCAGCTGCAATCCTCAGAGAGCTGACAAGAGACCTAACAGGCTAGAGGCTTACAGCAATTGTAAGGCCCTGAGCCTAACAACCTGCCATGCTGGGGGCCTACTCACTTAAAAGAAATACTGCAACACAAATGTGGTATTAGAACTTGCAGCCAACTGTGCTGGAGCTCCCCACACCTCATAAAGAGACTGAAAGGCCCACAACAACTACAAACAGCTGAGCATTACAACAGCTGGCCAGGAGCATAACTCGGCCTCCCTGGGTGCCTACAGGGAGAGCAAACACGCCACAACAGAAGGACACACGTAGCCCACATAGGGGTCACCCCTGGAACATTGAGAACTGAGGGAAGCACACTGGAAGCCTCCTAAGCCATCACTTACATAAGGTCACCTATCCAAGAGCAGGAGACGTAGCTGACCTACCTAATACGTAGACACAAGCACAGGGAAAGAGGCAAAATGAGGAGGCAAAAAAATACATTCCAAGTAAGGGAACAGGACAAAACCCCAGAAAAGGAACTAAGTGAAACAGAAATGAGCAACCTACCTGACAGAGAGTTCAAACTAAGAGTGTTAAGGATGCTCACTGATCTGGGGAGAAGAATAGATGAACTCAGTGAGAATGTCAACAAAGAAATGGAAGATATATAAAAGAACCAATCAGAAATGAAGAATACAATACTGGAAATGAAAAATTCATTTGAAGGACTCAAAAGCAGAGTAGAGGATACAGAAGAACAGATCTGTGAGCTGGAGGAAAGACTAGAAGAAATTACCCAAGGTGAACAGGTAAAAGAGAAAAGAGTTAAAAAGAGTGAGGACAGTCTAAGGGACCTCTGGGACAACATCAAGCACACTAACATCCGTGTTATAGGTGTCCCGGAAGGAGTAGAGCGAGACAAGGGGGCAGAGAATCTATTTTAAGAAACAATAGATGAAAATTTCCCTAACCTAAGGAAGGAAACAGACATCCAGGTACAGGAAGCACAGAGAGTCCCAAACAAGATAAACCCAAAGAGGCCCACACCAAGACACATCATAATCAAAATGTCCAGAATTAAAGATAAAGAGAGAATCCTAAAAGCCACAAGAGAATGTCAAGTTACTTACAAAGGAAACCCCATAAGGCTATCAGCTGACTTCTCAGCAGAAACCTTACAGGCTAGAAGAGAATGGCACGATATATTTACAGTGCTAAAAGGAAAAAACTTACAGCCAAGAATACCCAGCAAGGTTATCATTTAAAATGGAAGGAGAGATCAAAATTTTCCCAGATAAGCAAAAATTAAAGGAGTTTGTCACCAAGAAACCAGTGCTACAAGAAATGTTAAAGGGACTGATTTAAGGGGAAAAGAGAAGACCACAAATGGGAAAAATTATCTATTTCCATGATAAGAGGGTAATGGATACAAAAGCACAAAAAAGAGGTTAGATATGATATCAAAAACATAAAAGGAGGGAGGAGGGGAGTTAAAGAGTACAGCTTTCAGACAGAGGTCAAACTAAAGTGACCATCAATTCTGTATAGAAGAAGAAAGGAACAGAGAAGGACTAGTAAAACACTGAGAAAAAAAAAAAAGTTAAAAAATGGCAGTAAGTACATACTTATCAATAGCGACTTTAAACATCAATGGACTAAATGCTCCAATTAAAAGGCATAGGATGGCTGACTGGATAAAAAAACAAGACCCATATATATGCTGCATACAAGAGACACACTTCAGACCTAAAGACACTCACAAACTGAAAGTGAAGGGATGGAAAAAGATACTCCACACAAATGGCAATGAAAAGAAAGCTGGGGTAGCAGTACTCATATCAGACAAAATAGAATTTAAAACAAAAACTGTAAAAAGAGACAAAGAAGGGCATTACATAATGATCAAGGGAACAATCCAACAAGAGGATATAACACTTGTAAATATCTACGCACCCAATGTAGGTGCACCTAAATATATAAAGCAATTATTAACAGACATAAAAACAGAAATAGACAGTAACACAATAATAGTAGGGGACTTTAACACTCCACTTACACCAACGGATAGATCATCCAAACAGAAGATCAATAAGGAAACATTGGCCTTAAACGACACGCTAGAACAGATGGACCTAGTAGATATATACAGAGCATTCCATCCAAAAACCGAAGAATACACGTTCTTTTCAAAGGCACATGGAACATTCTCCAGGATTGATCACATATTAGGCCACAAAACAAGTCTCCATAAATTTAAGAAGATTGAAATAATATCAACCATCTTTTCTGACCACAACTGTATGAAACTAG
The DNA here is from genome assembly GCF_057802395.1 of Ceratotherium simum simum. Classification (NCBI taxonomy): domain Eukaryota; kingdom Metazoa; phylum Chordata; class Mammalia; order Perissodactyla; family Rhinocerotidae; genus Ceratotherium; species Ceratotherium simum. Next base: position 37,235,201 of record NC_141906.1, read on the forward strand.
AAATCAACTATAGGAAGAAAATCAGAAAAACTACAAATACGTGGAGATTAAACAAAATGCTACTGAACAACAACTGGGTTAACGAAGAAATAAAAGAAGAAACCAAAAAATACCTGGAGACAAATGAAAATGAAAATACGACATGCCAGAATTTATGGGATACAGCAAAAGCGGTTCTAAGAGGGAAGTTTATAGCGATACAGGCCTATCTCAACAAACAAGAAAAATCTCAAATAAACAATCTAACAGTGCACCTAAAGAAACTGGAAAAAGAAGAACAAACAAAGCCCAAAATCAGTAGAAGGAGGGAAATAATAAAAATCAGAGCAGAAATAAATGAAATAGAGACCAAAAAAACAATAGAAAAAATTAATAAAACCAAGAGCTGGTTCTTTGAACAGATCAACAAAATTGACAAACCTTTAGCTAGACTCACCAAGAAAAAAAGAGAGAAGGCACAAATAAGTAAAATCAGAAATGAAAGAGGAGAGGTTACAACAGACACCTCAGAAATACAAAAGATTATAAGAAAATACTATGAAAAGCTATATGCCAACCAATTCGACAATCTGGAAGAAATGGATAAATTCTTAGAATCATACAACCTTCCAAAACTGGAACAAGAAGAAGTAGAGAATTTGAATAGACCAATCACCAGTAAGGAGATTGAAACAGTAATCAAAAACCTCCCCAAAAATAAAAGTCCAGGACCAGACGGCTTTCCTGGTGAATTCTACCAAACATTCAAAGAAGACTTAATACCTATCCTTCTCAAACTCTTCCAAAAAATTGAGGAGGGGGGGAAGCTCCCTAACTCATTCTACGAAGCTGAAATTACCCTAATACCAAAACCAGACAAGGACAACACAGAAAAAGAAAATTACAGGCCAATATCACTGATGAACATCGATGTGAAAATCCTCAACAAAATACTAGCAAATCGCATACAACAATATGTTAAAAAGATTACACACCATGATCAAGTGGGATTTATTCCAGGTATGCAGGGATGGTTTAACATTCGCAAATCAATCAACGTAATACACCACATTAATAAAATGAAGAATAAAAATCACATGATCATCTCAATAGATGCAGAGAAAGCATTTGACAAGATACAGCAACCATTTATGATAAAAACTCTGAATAAAATGTATAGAAGGAAAGTACCTCAACATAATAAAGACCATATATGAGAAACCCACAGCTAATATCATCCTTAATGGTGAAAAACTGAAAGCTATCCCTCTAAGAACAGGAACCAGACAAGGATGCCCACTGTCACCACTCCTATTTAACATAGTACTGGAAGTCCTAGCCAGAGCAATCAGGCAAGAGAAAGAAATAAAAGGGATCCAAATTGGAAAGGAAGAAGTGAAACTCTCACTATTTGCAGATGACATGATTTTATATATAGAAAATCCTAAAGAATCCACCAGAAAATTTTAGAAGTAATAAAAGAATATGGTAAGTTGCAGGATACAAAATCAACATACAAAAATCAGTTGCATTTCTGTACACTAACAATGAAGTAGCAGAAAGAGAAATTAAGAATACCATCCCATTTACAATTGCAACAAAAAGAATAAAATACCTAGGAATAAACTTAACCAAAGAGGTGAAAGATCTGTACACCAAAAACTATAAAACATTGCTGAAAGAAATTGAAGAAGACACAAAGAAATAGAAAGATATTCCGTGCACTTGGATTGGAAGAATTAACATAGTTAAGATGTCCATACTTCCTAAAGCCATCTATAGATTCAATGCAATCCCTATCAAAGTTCCAACAACATTTTTCACAGAAAGAGAACAAAGAATCCTAGAATTTATATGGAACAACAAAAGACCCTGAATAGCTAAAGGAATCCTGAGAAAAAAGAACAAAACTGGAGGTATCACACTCCCTGATTTCAAAATATACTACAAAGCTGTAGTAACCAAAACAGCATGATACTGGCACAAAAACAGACACACAGATCAATGGAATAGAATCGAAAGCCCAGAAATAAACCCACACATCTATGGACAGCTAATCTTTGACAAAGGAGCCGAGAACATACAATGGGGAAAAGAAAGTCTCTTCAACAAATGGTGTTGGGAAAACTGGATAGCCACATGCAAAAAAATGAAAGTAGACCCTTACCTTACACCATACACAAAAATTAACTCCAAATGGATTAAAGACTTAAATGTAAGACCTGAAACTGTGAAACTTCTAGAATAAAACATAGGCAGTACGCTCTTCGACATCAGTCTTAGCAACATCTTTTCAAACACCATGTCTGACCGGGCAAGAGAAACAATAGAAAAAATAAACAAATGGGACTACATCAAACTAAAAAGCTTCTGCACAGCAAAGGAAACCATCAACAAAACGAAAAGACAACCTATCAATTGGGAGAAGATATTTGCAAACCATACATCTGATAAGCTGTATATAATCTCCAAAATATATAAAGAACTCATGCATCTCAACAACAAAAAAACTACCAACCCAATTAAAAAATGGGCAAAAGACCTGAACAGACATTTCTCCAAAGAAGATATACAGATGGCCAACAGACACATGAAAAGATGTTCAAAATCACTAACTATCAGGGAAATGCAAATCAAAACTACAATGAGATATCACCTCATGCCCGTCAGAATGGCTATAATTAACAAGACAGGAAACAATATGTGTTGGAGAGGATGTGGAGAGAAGGGTACTCTCATACACTGCTGGTGGGAGTGCAAACTGGTGCAGCCACTGTGGAAAACTGTATGGAGATTCCTCAAAAAATCAAGGTTAGAACTACCATATGATCCAGCTATTCCACTGTTGGGTATTTATCCAAAGAACTTGAAAACACCAATTTGTAAAATTACATGCACCCCTGTGTTCATTGCAGCATTATTCACAATAGCCAAGACTTGGAAGCAACCTAAGTGCCCATCAAGGGACGAATGGATAAAGAAGATGTGGTATATATACACAACGGAATACTACTCAGCCATAAGAAACGATGAAATCCAGCCATTTGTGACAAGATGGATGGACATTGAGGGTATAATGCAAAGTGAAATATGTCAGAGGGAGAAGGTCAAATACCGTATGATTTCCTTCATTAAGTAGTAGATAATAACAACAATAAACAAACACATAGGGACAGAGATTGGATTGGTGGTTGCCGGGGGGGAGGGGGGGAGGGAGGAGGGTGAAGGGGATTGTTCGGTACGTGTGGTGATGGGTTTAGTTGGTGTTTTGGTGGTGAACATGATGTAATCTGTGCAGAAGTGGAGGTGTAGTGATGTACGCCTGAAATTTTTACAATGTTGTAAACCAATGTTACTGCAATAAACAAAAAATTTAAAAAATTTAACAAAATTAAAAAATTAAAAAAAAAAAAGAAAGCAATCTCAGGTGGCTAGAGAGTAAGCCACATGCAACAGGATGGAGAAGGGTAGAATTAGGAAAGATGGGAATGGTTTTTGACTCAAAACTTGCTCTCAATATAGAAATCTGCTTTTTTGTCTATGGGCGACCAGGCTTTGCTTTGGAAATTTTGAGAGCAAAACACTCCACCTTGCCACTTTTGAGGGACAGTCTGTTTTATTTTCCAATAATTCAAATCACTACTTAATAATAATTATAATAATAGTTATCATGATTGCTGTTTATACTGGACTTAAATATGCCTACCAACAACTTGGTAGAGTTCAAATGTTTGGACTTTGGTGCCAGATAGACCTGATTCACACCTCAGCTCTGCTACTCAGCTATATATTCCTCTTCTAGTTGCTTAACATCTCAGAACCTATTACCTCAACTATTAAATGTAGAGATATATACAATTATATTCCACCTACTGTGCTATATTTGCATTAAATAAGATGACATACATAAAGAACCCAGCACATAGTAGGTTCTTCACAATTGTTGGTTTCTCCTTTTCTACCTTTTCTCAAGTGCCTTGGCAAGATCCTTTGATCAGCTGCTAATATTACTACATTATCTTTCCTTTAAATTCACCACACAGTCTATTTTCCAATACAAGGCTGATAATATGCAAATAAGTTCTCTTTGTGCTTCTGCATGGGGTTGTAAGAGGTTTAAATAAAGGCATTTTGTCATGGGTACTGCTCTCCAGATAATTAACTGATCAAGCCTCTGGCTCAGCCAGTGGTCATGCTTTTGGGTAATTATTTTATTCATTGGTACTGTCTTTAATAGATTGTTACATGCTACAAGGAGAATCCATCCCAATAAATTTAGATGAAATACTTTATGAGAAAACCAATAAATAGACAGCAGCAAGCTGGTTCAAAATGATAATTAATATATTATTGACTCACTCAGTAAGAGTTTGGCTTTACATTCTAAAGATGCTGTCTGGATTCTGCTTGGAGTCCTAAGCATTTAACTAATTCCTTACTTTTGCTTTAGAAATAGTACAGATTTAAAAGCATACATTTCATATGGTTAAAAATGAAGAAATCCTGTCTTGTAATATTAAGCTTTTTATTTATTGCTACCCTTTGTAGACTTGTGGCATAATGTAGGTGTTGATAGAAAAATCATATTCATTTATTATTACAGTAGAAATTGTCCTCCTGGTGAAGACCAATTTACCTTTGAAGATTCAACTTAAACTTTTGTCTCTATTATAAAATTTTCCCTGAACCCCTTCCTCACCTCCTGCCAGGTTGGACCCCACACTCTCCCTCTTGGTTACCTCCACACTGCTCCACTCAAATCTCTCTCATGGTACATGCAATGTTAGGTTTTTGTTTTTGTTTACATGTTTGTTACCTACTACTGGACTCTGTAATCCATAATGAAAAAAACAGTTTTAATTTTTCTTTTCTAACACCAAGAACAATTTTGGGCCAGAGAAATTATCTATATTTCACATGAATACATTTTCATATTTTCAAGTCAACAAGTAATAATTGCTGATGCCCACCCCATTACGAAATATTGCTCTAGGGTAGGGTTGTCAAATTAAATATAAACAAGGTACACAGTCAAATTTGAATGTCACATAAACAAGGAGAATTGCGTTGTATAAGGATGCCCCAAATATTGCATTCAAATTTATCTGGGCATCTTGTATTTTTATTTGCTGAATTTGGCAATTCTGTCTAGAGGCAGAGAGAATCTGTATGATTCAAGTGAGAGAAAACTTTTAGATAATTTAGTGATGTATTTAACTCAATTTTACCACAAAGAAGTCTCCATATTTCATGGAGGATTTCCTGAATTCCTCTGCAATGGAAGGGCAGGCTAAAGACACCTTTGCCTCACCCGGGACAATCTACTCCAGTGCACCACTTACAAGAATCTATGCACAATTTAGAACAAATCTCTAATCTGACTGATGTGACATGACATCAGTATTCTTATTCCAAATGCGAGCAAATAAACACGAATTAAGATGCAAACTGTTTGTGAATTTCTCTCTCTTTTTCACTAAACTGCAAGCTTCTTTCTATTCCACCATCAACTTTCCTTCTCTCCTATGTCTCCTTTACCACAATTATTAATACTAACAGCTGCAATTTTTACAAATATTCAAATAAGTGCACAAGACAAAATTTAATTTTATAACTATGTTGTTACTAATAATATTTACCTTTCCCAAATTCATTTGTGAAAAGGAACTCATTTCTTTAGGAGCCAGAAACTTCCATTTTGGGGTAGGAGTAATTGTTTAAAAGGTTTCTCATTAATATTAGGCAGAATGTTGTCTTCCTGTAACTTCTATGCATTAACCTAGTTATGATTTTTGGAGCTACACGGAGTGATTAGATATTTCTCCCCACATGGCATCACTTCAAATAGCTCAAGATATTATTTTCTGTATCCACACATCTTAAAATGTACTTCTGTATAGCTCAGAGAGCTCTCTTCAACTCTTTCTAACACAGCAGAAGTCGGAGACACTTTTCCATCTGTATGTCCATAAGAGTATTGGTTCCGTGAGGAACAGACCCTGTCTTGGCATCATTTTATCTATAATATCTAGTAGAGTACTTGACATATTATGGAGGCTCAATAAATATTTGTAACACAAATGAATAAACTCTGCCTTTCTCGGCTTAGACACTCAAAAGTGAAAAGAAAACTCCATGAGGTCGGCGAGTCATGTGAGCAGTTTTAAATATTATTCATTCATTTACTCACTCACTTAACAAACTTTTTTTGAGCACTTTAACTATCTTCCAGGAAGGGTTTAGTGTCCTAATGAATACAGTGGTGCATAAGAGAGACAAGACTCCTGTCTCAAAGAAGTGAACACTCCCATCATTTGGACGCTACGATTCTCTTAATGCAGTCAAAATATACAGTTGCTTTTTAAGCCTAAGTACTCTTAGTCAATTGAATCTATAACTATTTTTTATAATGATTGCCATTAATCCAGGATTCTACATTCCTTACTCCACTAATTTCTGCAATTTGTTCATTAGTTTTTTTGTTTGTTTGTTTGTTTTTAACCAAAGTACTTAACTTTGCTTTTCTTTTATGCCTGCAGAATATATTTTACCTAGGAATTTGTCTCAGATCTTAGTCTGTAAAATTGTTTTTAGAGTTTAAACATTTCAGCCATACTATTTCTATTTTTTCTTAGCAAATAGCATCTTTGTCCTCTATGTCCTTCCACAGAGCTGAAAAGGAACCAAAACGAAAGGAAAAAAATAAAACATAATATGTTCTTTCTCTTTTCCTCGTTCCTCCCATGTTCTTTCTGTTCATCTCAAGTTTCCATAGTCAGACACTCCTTTTGTGTATCTCTGCCTTTTCTTTACACTACAGCTATCATGTTACACCTGAAAGTTCAAGTCAGACAAATGTGAATTCAAATTCAGGCTCAGTCTTTCCCTCGGTGTGTAACTTTAGGAGTTGTGTCTCTTTACGTATATAAAACAGAAGATATTAAGAGTATTAACATATGGTTATATGATGGCTCAATGAGATACAGTAAAGTGCGTGCCCACCAAAGTTTCTAGTGTAGAGTAGGCATCAAATATCTCCCAAGACTTTTCCTCTTTCTGAGTGCTATTTCACCTCTCTCCACAACCATCTGTATTTTAAGCCATTATCAGAAAGAATTTACTCACCATGTGGTGTATTATCCAAGCAGATCTTCTCCTGAGTCCCCTTCCCTATCCTCTCTCATCATAGCTGAGGAATATATGATTCTTGGGAAATTGGAGTGAAAAGTTAATCAAGTGCAATTGTATCTGGAACAGAACCTTTCAAGAGATTTCAATTTATCTCTGTTTGTTCATGGTACATAAGATTTGGATTTGTACAAAATTTGGTTTGAGATATAGCTTTGTGAGATATTGTGAATTATAATAAGAACTATATATTTGGTCTTGTCCTGTTTCTGGCACAGAGCTCCTAAAATCCTCGGAATTTCCTAATTGATAAGAGAAATAAGTATCTTTTGATATTCATAACAAACCCCTTTCAATCACATCTGAATTTATATTAATGAAATGACTTTTGGTGGAAAGAACATAAGGATGGGGGTGGGTGCCAGAGGAACCAACCATGTGATTAGAAGGTTGGAACCTTCAGTATCCCACCCCCCACGCCCCCAGGAGGAGAGAGAAGCTGGAACTTGAGCTTAATCACCAAAGACCAATGATTTAATCAATCATGCCTATGTAATCAAGCCTCCATAAAAACCCAAAAGGGCAGATTTAGAGAGCTTCCTTGTTTGTAAACACCTGGAGATGCGGGGAGAGTAGCACACTGAGAGAGGGCATGGAAGCTCTGCACCCTTTCCCACATACCTTGTTCTATGCATGTCTTCCATTTGGCTGTTCTTGAGTTGTATTCCTTTATAATAAACCAGTACTCTGGAAAGTAAAATGTTTTCCTGAGTTCTGTGAACTGCTTTAGAAAATTAATTGAACACAATGAGGGTGTGGTGGGAACCTCTGACCTATAGCCAGTCATTCAGAAATACAGGTGACAACTTGGACTTGCAATTGTCATCTGAAGTGGTGGTTGGGGGACAGTCTTGTGGGACTGAGCCCTTAGCCTGTGGGATCTGAGGCTATCTCCAGGTAGACAGTGTCAGAATTGAGTTAAACTGTCAGGCACCCAGCTGGTGTCACAGAATTGCTGGATATATGGAAACCCACACATCTGGTGTCAGAAGTGAAGTAGTGTTGTAATAAAATATTGAGAATAAAGGAAACACAGGAGAAGTGTATTTTTCCCCTACACTTTGCCATTTATTAGCTATGCATGCTGAGCAAGTGTCTAGATCTCTCTTCGTTTTTTCCTCTAAGAAAGAAAAGACTTGATAATATCAACCTTGCATGATGGTTTTGTTAGTTACATTTGATGCCATGTGCAAAGTGTTTGAAAGGTTTCTCGACCAGTATAAGTGCTTCATAAGGCTCTGGTTCCTCCCTAATCCTGTACTCTCCCTAATTTTAGTCTCCTTCTTCATCCAAAGCGAAGTTCAAATATCCTTAACTCCATCAAATAACATCCAGAACTCCAGGAACTCATTGTCCACATTTTATGACTTCACTTTAACATGTTCTTCTCCTCATCTTCACCCCTCTATGCCTTAGCTTTGGCAGTGGACTATTTGCTTTTTATTTCTCTCTAGTTGCTCCATACACATTAATATTCCCCATAAGATAGTAAGCCAATACCTTGTTAGAGGCAGCTAGCAATAATTCTTGCTCCTCTCCAAGGCGTGGTTACTGTAGGGAAGTGACTACTCAATCAGGGACTACATTTCCTGTAACCTCCTATCTCTACATAGGGCCATGTGATTAGTTCTAGCCAATAGGATATGAATTGAAGCAAGGCCTGTCATTTGCAACCAAAGTGGTTAAGAGCAAGTGCGCTTTTGCTGTAATCTCTTTCCCTATCTGATTGCTAAAGAGAGGGCTCCTGGTGGGGACCAGGAAGACACCTGAGTCCCTGAGTGCTACCTGACTAGGAATAATGCATCACACTATGATAAGTAAAAAATAAACTTACTTTGTTTTAAGCCACTGACAATGTAAAGGCTTTCTGTTTGTGCAGCTAGAATTACTTTTATTAATGCAGATCTCATGCCTTTTTCACATTATGGACACATGGTAAATGCCCCAGAGGTATCTTTTGACTTGCCGTCCTCTTTTGGAACATGTGGTTCTCTCTATCCATTAAAGCCTTAATTTCATAATAGGAAGATAGTCTCCTAGCTACTTCATCTTCTCCTCCTGCTGAGAACTCACCCTTCTAAAGTGCCTGGGTAATTTTCAACAAATTTGCTTTGTGTGTTCTTGTCCCAGCGAGGATGTTAGTTTCCTTCCAAGTCTTTTCCCACCTGACACCTCAACATAGAATTTTGTTGATCATGGCCTGTGTCTGTAGCAGAGTGTCAAAAGAAATCACCTGGAAAAGTTAAAGGAGCTTCAAAATAAGACCCAAGCGTGCACTCATTCTGGAGCAGACCTTGCCAGCCTGGCAACTGTGACACAAAGGGAGAAACCTGAGACTTTCCATCAGAAGACCTGTGTTCTAACTCTGAACCTTTCAGTTTCAACCTGTGGGACCTGGCACAAGTCAGTAAACTTCTGGCTTAGTTTTTTCATGCTTAAAATTAAAATATTAATACTCATTTGGATTATTGAAATAACTAAATAGGATATTAGCTTTATGAATCCTAGCAAGTAATTTCCCACTGCATTTTAGCACTTTTTTTTTTCCTTCACATGGTTATTGAGGAGTAAGATGGGAATACATAAGTACAAATGCTTAGCAGAATAACAGGCACATGGAATCCACTCATGTGTTTTTTCATTTCCTCTTTGTATCCAAAAGGTGTCAACATCTAGAGTGCAGATTTTGAGCCTCATTCGAAATATATCTAGAAGCCTGTGGAAGTCCCAGTTTAGGATCCAAATGATCTGGAGACTGCAGAAATGTTTCATAAAATTTACCCCCCACTGAACTTACAAATGCATTGTAAAGCTTAATTATAACTACTTTTTGTAATAACCATCACCTTATGAGACTACGCACAAGTATGTCAAAATTTTTAAAAATATAATTATGGTTTAGGAAAATCTCATGATTAAGTCAGTGGGCTAAAATTATTTTAATTAATGAGGTTAGGAAGAAGGAGAATTAAGTAATCACAATACCAATAATTTTGTGTCTAGATCCCATACAAAAACTTCAAGTTAGGACTCATGATTGCACACAGTTGATTTGCTTGTTGTCTGTGCTACTCAATATGCTGAGAAATATTTAGAAGAAGCTGTCATGCCCCAGTCTATTATTCTAATAGATTAGACCTGGTAAACATCAGTAGCTTGTAGTTACTATTAACTATGCATTGATTTCACAGAGATTGGCAAAATTTTCATGGTAAAGAAGGCTCTTATCTCAAAACAACTACAGAAATTATATTTTCTGATGACCTTTTTTTTTTTCTTCTCCTGGAGAGGAAAAAATAGACATTAATATCAGAAACAAGGGAGGCTTTTGTTATCAGAGTATTTTCTGCATGCAAAGTATTCTGTTTATATGCAGAAAAATATTTTTTTTTCAAAAATTTCCATTGGATTCATCAGGACAACTGATTTCTTTTGTGAAATAAAAAAATAGCACTAACAGGTGTATGCATTTTAACTCTATTGAAAAAAAAGTAGCATGCTTCCTGGAACCCAATTAATGGGGATAATCGTTTTAAGATAAATAAAATATCATTGTGAAAACATTATAAAAATTCGAATAGCTTTCTTTTTACAAAACTTAAAAGAGCTATCTTGTTTCTGGGTTGTATGCAATGAGTAATGCCATCACAAGTGCTTGGCTGGTTTTGTTGCCCTTAAAAAATAAAAGAAAAAGAAAGAATGAAAGAAGGAAGGAGGGAAGAAAGGAAGGAAAGAAGAAAGGAAGGAAGGAAGAAAAGACTGAAATCTTCAGTGCTGTTTTATTAATTTCTCGATGTCCTCAATTATAAAATGGGATTCTACCTCAAAGTCATGCTTTGAGCATCAAATGAGGCAGCTTATCTTTAAAACTTCAACATGGCAAACACATAGAATCTGCTATCATCAGCATCATCGTATAGTTAATATGTACCCGTATTTTAGACTCAGTATTTTAAAATCATGAACTCAGAATTCTTCTTGGTAACCTCCTATAGAAATGGCATCTATGGAATTATTAATAAATAATTACCTTTCAGAATAGAAATCTGTTAATCATATTGCAAAGGAAGTCACATTTGCAATCTAGTCTTTAGAAATAAGACAGCTCATAAATCAGTAATTTGTCATAAAATAAATCATAATTAGCATCAAAATGTGTTTTATTCTTTATAAAGCGGTTTTGTTTACATTTCATTTGATTCTAACAACCACTATGCACAATCATTGTTATTACCAAGCTTATTTTATTGATGAAGAATTAAATATAATTGACTAGTTCAAACACAGATGTCATTGCTGAGGATTCAGCCTAAGTTTCCTGACTCCAAAACTCCAAATTCCATTAGTGAAAATCACTGAAGAAGTGTGACAGTGTCCTAATTACTGCCAAGTTCTTGAAATGCAAATGTCTTAAAGTCTGACCCATGTATAGCAGAGAAAGAAGGAAAGTAGACAAATGGCAGGTAAATCCTCTCCTTGAAGTGGCCTGGGTATGCTTAGCCAGATAGGGCAATGCTAAGATAAGGTGATGGGAGTCTTAAATAATCATATCTTAGTATTTACAAAGTCTAATTCAATCATTCATTCAGCAAATATATAAGAACCTATGTATTAGGTTCTAGGGAATATAATTGTAAAGAGAAACTGTTCCTATTCAAAACACTTGCAATGTTGTGAAGAAGGTACACAAATAAACCAGAGAATTGAATTCAATCACAAAGTTCAGTTTTATATGTCTCCCCAAAACACACACACACAAGATGTAAAAATATAAAGCCAAAACTAAATGGTATTTCTTAAACAGAATCCCCTATTTAATGGCATATAGCTTCAGAAAGCTCTTATCCAACACATTTACAGGTTATTAAGAACCTCTAAGGTCCGGGAAAATTAAATGATTCTCCTAAAGTCAGACAGCCTTAACCTATGACTTTTAGTCATGCCACGCACTATATTGTAGGAACTGTGTATATTACTTGGCCTATAGGTTTATTGAAGAAAAACATGGGATAAATGTACATGCATTCATTCAATACTCATTGAGCATCAACTATATACCATTCACTGTGAGAACCCTGGAAATACAACATACCTGGCCATAGTCCAACGAGGGGAGGCAGACATTAATCAAAGAATCACACATACAAATAAAAATTAAAAATGTGTAATTACCAAGACATGCAACATTGTGCTATATATTGCACCATATTCAGAAAAATCAGAGTAGCCTCCTTCAAGGAAACAATGAGTAAGCTGCAACCTGGAGAAAAGTTGGAATTGATTAGAAGGTTGGGACAGTGAGTGAGTAAGCCAGCCAGAGCACCTCACCTTCAAAGGAGTTAGGAAAGGCAGTGTGTGGCCAAAGCATAGGCAATAACAAGGGATAGGCTGGGGATAGATCATGCAGGGCCTTGTAAGCCAAGTTAATGATCTGCTCTTTTTTCCTAGGAGAAATCAGAAGCCATTAAAAGTTTAATGCAAGGAGAATGATGTCATCAGATTTGCTTTGCAAAAAAAGTTCACCCTGTTTGCAAAGGGCAGGAGGGAGTGGATGTAGTAAATAAGATACGACAAATTGTGGGAGCTTGTGTTAAGATGATGATAGAGGCATAATTAAGTATATCACATATAGGGGTGAGAGACACGGAAATTTCAAGTGTGGCTCTGCATTTTCAGATTGTAAAATGTAATGAGATGATCATGGCATTCTCAGAGAATAATTAGATTTGGAGTTGGAGCAGAGTAGGGTGAAAGTAAATCTGAGTGTTATTTAGGCTGTTTTGAGTTTGAGGTATTCGGGACTTCCAAGTGAAGAAGTCAAGTACATAGACAGATATAGGGCCCCAGGCTCAGAGAAGCCTCAAATGGCTAGATGCATGTATGTGATGGGGACTAGCCTTAGCCACATTATAAAACATCTGTGTTAGTTTTGGCTTCAGCTACATTGTTTGCCTTACATTTAGGACCTGCTACATACTTTATGAGGCCCAGTGTAAACTGTAAAGGCAAAGCCCTGCTTTAGAGGAGGCAAGTCAATCTCTCCTTCCCACAGGCCCACCGCTTCAACCCAGGGTAGGCAGATGACCCTAAGAGATTGAAATCTTGCCTCCTATCAAGATGTGCTCAGTACCCAGATTAGGGGAATGGGTGAGAGGGCCATGCTGAGACAGCTGCTGATTGTGTAGTGGCACTGCCAGCCAAGGTCAGGGTGGCTGCCACCTTACCTAGCCCAAGAAACTGCAGGGTGTGTGCCTCACTCTAAACCTTTTCATACATGTGCCCAAATCAGGCAGTGGCAGTGGCAGCGGCATTGCAATGGAAGAACATTGACCTCCCCACTCCTGTGATCAAATTGCTGCCCTACATGGAGGGTGGCAGCAGTCGCAGGGCAGGGACAGGGAAGCGGGAGCCAGGCTGGGACCTGGGGTACCAGGGATTAGGGAGCAGGCAACAGAGAACCTAACCCCAGGGAGGTGGAGAGGAGATGGGAGGCAGTGTCATATCTGAGCCAAAGCCCTGATTCCCCAGAGAATGTTCCACTGTGCCACCAGAGTTCACTTATAAAACACAAATTCAAACATCAAATTATTAAGAATTTCAAAATGACAATCATTGGGCTTTACATCCCAGGTGTGAGGCCCTTCTGAGCACCAGGTTTTGAGCACTACACTGGTCACATGTTCATGAAGCCAGCTCTGCTAACCTTGGCAATGATGTGTTCTAAGCAACAAGTAATAAAGACACCAGGATTTTCTCTAAATGTTGAATGTTGTACATGTACTGTAGTTTCCAAATTACTTCTATTTGCTGTAATCAACTTAATCTCCAGAAGTCCAGCTGGTGCTAATTATTTGGGTTGTAGTTAAAAATTCTAATACGTTTCTAATCATCCTTCTACTAAATCAAAGGAAGGACATATTTATTGAGTACCTACTAAATACCAGCTATTGTTGTAGGGAAGTCCATGTTAAATTATCATATCTTCCTTCTGAAGTGATATTATCCCAATTAATTATTAATTCAGTGGCTCTTGAGTTTACCAAAAAATGCGTATTGAGTGTCTACTACATTTCAGACACTGTGGTAGTAGTCTGTTCTTGTAATGTGCTCAGTACATAATTTCATTTAATCCTCACAGCAACTCTGCAAAGTCAGTATTTTTATCTTCAATTCTTTATATGATAGTATTTGCTGCTTACAGATATTAAATAACTTGCCCCATTTCTCACAACATCAGAGGTAGTGTCAGAGGTAGGAATTGAACTTGGGCCTCCTTGACTCTGAGCTATAAGCTTTCCTTCTTGGATAATGCCATTTTTATTAAAAAACAAGCAAAAAGTCCTGCTGTTTGGGAACTCTGGATACTTCCCCAACACAGTCTCTGTAATTCTAATTCAGAGTAGTCTTCAATTGTGAGCAATCCCTTCAAGCATGTTCATGCTTCTCAGTTTTGATGCATCCCATCAATGTGGCAGGCAGGAAGGATGGGGGTGTGCGGCTTCTACCGTGTTTGGCTTATTTATGTGTCTCTCTGACCCAAGTGGTTACCTCAGTGGCTTTCAGTCACTTGCATATTTTTTTGTTTCTCTTCATATTCATCTGTCAGTCTAAATTAACTGTTCCTTTTGCTGATATGGTTTAGGTATTACATAGATTATTTTACTTTTAAATCTGTGTTGGTAAATGTCCTCAATATCTCTCCCACACTAGAATATAAGGAAAGATAGGAGAGTTTGTGCAAGAAAAGGAAATGTATGTTTACTGAGTAACTCTACCATGCAAAGCTTTCTGTTCTTATCTCGTTTAATCTTCACAGCCACTCTATACATTGAATGTCATTATTCCCATTCTATCTGAAGAAACTTAGACTCCGAGCAAATATGATATAGCCAAAGGATATCTATTTGGTCAACACATAATAAATGTCTACTTTTTGTCAGGTGCGGTGTTAGTCAGTGATGGTGAATAAAAGAGATACAGCCAATAAGCAACAGATGGGGCCCTGAACTCAAAGCTCTTCGGTTTCAAACTGCATACTCCTTCCAAAACAGAGGGGTGAGTACCATTCATTTTTTTAATTTTTGCTGTCGCATGGCATGCCGTTATACACATAGTACATGTGCTGTGAAGTGTGAACTTAATGATAATTTCCCAAACTCTGATTATTAAACAAAGAGCACTTTCTTGACTTTTCAGAGGTGAGTTTGGACTGAGCTAGCACAGAAAAACTAATTGAACAGGCATCGTAACATGTAGGAAATGCCAGCTGCAATTGTCCCTGGATGTCACTGGCTTCAGCACGTTGCTAATGAGAGCTCTGTCATCTGTTTGATGGCTGTGTGGTCCCCTTCGTTTTATGCTCTTCCGTGGCCAGAGACTGTACCCCTAACCCCAGCCAGCTGTCTCTGCAATTTATTCTGCTGATGATTAGGCAGTCTAAGCCAAAAAGGACGGTTAGAGTCACTTAGAATCACAGACCTTCAACACAGAAAAGGCCTTTGAGATTATATAGTTTGTCCTAACATTACAGATGAGCAAACAGACAGAGGTCATGGGAATTTTTCAAAGACATACAGTCAAGTAGAAGCAGAGCCAAGGTTGGAAGTTGTGTCTCTTAGGCACTATAAAAACTCATATTAGATATCTAGCTACAAAGGCAGGGTGTAGTGTCCTCTTTGCACTTATTATTGTGCAATTTTATGATGATACTCTACAATTGGATAATGATTTATAGTTTATAAAGCTCTTTGGTCTTCACAGAAATTTGGTGGTGTGGTTAGGGAATTTATTACCATCTCAATTTTATACATGTGAAAACCAAGATTAGTGACTTCTGGTTAGAAGCATCACTAAAGTCTGTGTTAGGGCCATAATTCTCACCCTCTGAAGTTTTACCTATTTGCTCTTTCAGTTTATCATCTTCCTTCCTTCCTTCCAGTTATCACGATATTTTTATGTAATTGACAAGATTCCAGATTATTTTGATTCTTGTAAATGATGCTTCCAGATGGTCTCTACAGTATAATTGACAGAGAATGAGAAACGAATTAGGAAGAGCTTGGTTCTAAAGCTGATTCCACCAGTTACTAGCTGTATGGCCTTGGGCAAGTCACTACTCTTTGTATAATCTTTAAAATCGGGGTAATAATACAACTGCTATATATAACCCAAGAGTGTTGTTAGGTTCAAATAAGATGATTTGTATGAATCCTGTAAACAGAGTGCTGTCTAAGTGCTATAGGCTGAGGGATATTTGGAAATTCTCAGACATGAGAGGTCTAAGTATATGAAGGTATATATTTTTTTTTTGTGAGGAAGATCAGCCCTGAGCTAACATCCACTGCCAATTTTCCTCTTTGCTTGAGGAAGATGGTCCCTGAGCTAACATCTATGCCAATCCTCCTCTATTTTGTATGTGGGATGCTGCCACAGCATGGCTTGATGAGTGGTGTGTAGGTCCACACCCAGGATCCAAACCTGCAAACCCCAGGCCACAGATGCAGAGCGCACGAACTTAACCACTACGCCACCAGGCTGGCCCCTGAAGGTACATTTTTAATACTAACTCCCTATGCATTGATTTCCATATATCTTTTTCTCTACAAGACTTTCTTTACTGGTCATGACTTAAATACTTTCAAAGCATTTAATTTCTGGGTATAAGCAAGAAAAAAACATGAGAGATGGAATTTAATACTATTCTGGTTGCCATACGGTTATAATTATTTACAAATATGAAATGGCTAACTACAATCTCAGTTCAACATATAAAAAGAAAGTATTGTTTTTTTTCAATATTGTTTTACTAATGTCATTTTAAATTCAAATAGTCAAATAGTTTAAACAATGTGATGGAAGAAAAGAAATATCACCTGATTGACATGTGACTCTGTACAATGAAAATAATCAAATCAAAAAATGATCCAGTTAGTTAGCTCAGGGCTGATCTTCCTCAAAAAAAAAAAAAAAGTGATCCATCTAATGCTTATAATTGAAATGCACTGACCTGCATAAACAATGTGTTAAGTTCCCTAGATGATGTAAAAACTAAACGTTAGAAAATTAGATATCATAGCTACCATTAAGAAGCCAACAATCTAGTTGGGGATAAAAGACTATCATTCAAAATAGAATAAGAAAATATTTATTTGTCCAACCAACAGAAGTTTGAGGATCTATTGTTTCCCAACAGTTGCACTGGTGCTTGAGGTGCCTCTATTTTAATGAGGAAAATGAGGAAGGAAAGTGATATTTGCCCAACAGAGTGATGTGAGTTACAGCAGGAGTATGGCATTTGTTGAACAAAGGGGATGGTGATTCAATGCGCTCGTGAAGGACAGGGAAGGCTTCATAAATAGGAGACATTTGAGCTCATTTTTGAAGAATATTTTTGCCAGATAGGTAAGAGGGAACAAAGGTATTTAAGGACAAAGAAAAAGCATGTGCAAACTCAAGGCGAGGTAAAGCAGTACATAAGAAACACTGCCAGGGGCTGACCCGGTGGTGTAGTGGTTAAGTTTGCACGCTCTGCTTCAGAGGCCTGGGGTTCGTGGGTTCGGATCTCAGGCGCGGACCTACACACTGCTTATCAGACCATGCTGTGGCAGGTGTCCCACAAATAAAGCAGAGGAAGATGGGTACAGATGGTAGCCCAGGACTGATCATGCTCAGCAAAAAAAAAAAAGAGGAGTTCTGACAACAGATGTTAGCTCAGGGCTAATCTTCCTCATAAAAAAAGAAAAAAAGAAACACTGTCAGTGGGTTTTGCTTTAGATGTCTTTCTGGAATTCTCTTCTTAGAATTCTCTTTTCATCTTAATTTGTTTGAGGAACACATCTTCACTCTTTGAGACAAAGTTCACACATCAATCTTTGATTCTGTAATTTGAATTTAATGTTTCTTCTTTTGCTTCAATAGTACCTTATCTCTACCTCTATAACTGGTAGCATTGTATTAAATTTACCTGCTTACTTGTTTGTCCCACTAGTATATAAGTATCTCAAACACCGGGATTATCTCATTCATTGGATGCCCTCATTACCCACCACTGTTCTTGGCACATGGTGATGCTTCAAATATTCATTAAACCACATGTGAAAAAATTAAATGTAACAACTATTTTTTCATACATTAGAGGGAAGTTATTTTGTTTTTGTTTTTGTTTTTTTGCTGAGGAAGACTCACCTTGAGCTAACATCTGCTGTCAATCTTCTTCTTTTTTTGCTTGAGGAAGATTCGCCCTGAGCTAACTTCTGGGCCAGCCTTCCTCTGTTTTGCATGTGGGTCACTGCCACAGCATGGCCATTGACGAGTGGTGTAGGTCTGCACCTGGAAACCGAACCTGGGCCACCAAAGTGGAGTACGCCGAAAGTAACCACTAGGCCATGGGGCCGGCACGGAGAGGGAAGTATTTTTTAAATTCAAGTTAAAAACGCCATTCACATAGTATTGAGATATAGCCATCATGTAAATTTCAAATCTAGGAGGGAATAGACAATTTTCTTCTCCCATGTTCTCTATTGAATTGTTTTTAACCAACTATAGGCATAACTCTGGAGGGACAAGAAAATATTTCAATGAGGTGTAGATTTTTCAGAACAATTCTTAAGAACCCACCATCCTTTACTTTGTCCTTCAACCAGCATTACAGATTTATCCTGCCAACCCCACCTGACAATAATACCACTTCAATTTAAAAATTATTATTAACTTCGAGTTTTACAGTTACCATGGCAATTTCTTTTTTCTCATCTACATCATTATACATTTCAAAACTGAACAGAATTATTTGTTTTAAAGCCAGCGCTATAAAATTGGTTTCCATCAATACAAAAGCAGTAATCCTGTCCTTAAAACTTACCATCAATGATAAATGTAACAACACAATGTCTATAAACGTCTCTATATCTTTCTCACAATAAAGTGCCCTTTTGTTTCTATCATGCTGAGATCCTCGTTCTTTGATATAGTAATGGGAGGAATATAAAATCAGAAAGGTTAAGAATCACTGTTTCACAGCAATGTTATGGAGCCTCTTGTGATTAGTACGTGACAACACAGACACACTAGTCTTCAAGTACTTAGTTTAAATATTTATTCAGCATCCACTATCAAACTCGTGGTGAGAAATAAAAGGAAAAATAATGCAGTTTCAATTCTCTAATGTTCTTTACTCCCTTAAAAGACTAAAAAGACATTCAAAATTAACTTTTCTACCTAAAAACATTGGATAAGGAATAGATGTGATGATAATATGGGTCTACTGAATGAGCATCTTCTCTGTTTGAGGCTCAGTGACTGGCACTTCTCATACATCATCATGTATATTATTTAAAACTACCTATAGGTGATAGCTTTTCCACTTTACATGGGATTCAGAGACTCAGAGAAGCTAAGAAAGTTGTTCTATATCAAGCAACTGGTAAGAGCAAAACAACAATTACCTCCAGTGCCCAAACTCCTTCTTGCTACCTATGTTTATAAAATAAAGTTTTTTGGAATACCGCCACATTGCCACATTTATTCATTTATTTATTGTCTATGGTTGCTTTCGCACTAAAACAGATTTGCGCAGTTGTAAAAGAGACAGTATGGCAAGAAAGGCCTAAATTGTTTATTATCTGACCATACAGAAAAGATTGCTAGGCTCTCTCTAGAGCATTAAGCAATGAGCAGAAAAACAGAGTTATTTATTCAGCACTATTATGCTGCCATGTTTATGTTTAGGGTCTATAAATACTCAAAACATAAGACCCTGAGTCCTTTCTTGAAGAAGCCTACAATTTATCCAACTGGTGGGAAAAAAATTTTTGAAAACATAATAAGATGACCACATAACCATTCTGTATCAATTATTCAGCCTCTTCATCTTCCTACGGAAAATAAAAGCTTAATACATAAAATAATTTTATTTTTAGTGACCAGGCTACCTTAACAATGGAAACTGTCAAAGGGACCTTCTGGCAGGCATAAATGTTCACCAACATTTCTTTGTTTTTTTTTCCTGGCACACAGCTAGATTATATTTTGCAGATTCTTTTGCAGCATGGTGTGCCCACGTACTTGAGTTCCAGTCAATGGGATATGAACAGAAGTAATATGTATCATTTTGAAGCCAAGGTTTTCAAGAGGTGCGTATGGTCCCTCCACACCTCCACACTAATTCCCCTGTCAGCAGGGTGCAGCGATGACAAGGCCATGGGGATGGTGGAACCAAAAGAAGGCAGGTCTTTGCAATAAGAGAAGTGTTTACAGACCAGAAACATCCACCTCAGGCTGTGGTTTGAGCCATTATACATTTTAGGTCTATTTATTATTGTAGAATATCCTATGCTAAACAATATAAAAATTAGTACTTTGAAGTGAGATGCCACTGTACCAAAAATATAAACTAGGTAGCATTGGAAGGTGACATGAAAATGTGAGTTGGAGCCTGGAAAAATGGAGATCCATTTAATTCAATGGTAAAATGCTTGGTAAGTCTCTTGCTTGTAATAACTTGAAAGGCCAACCAAATGCCTATAAATCTATAACTCAAGGGGAGAGAGGTGGAAAAAGCCAAAATATTAGTGTGTGTTAGCTGTTACTTGCCATGTTAAGCCAGTCATTAAACAAAAGGGATGAGCTCTGCCATGAATTAGTTGCTTTGAGAGCATAAATAGAAGTTAATAGAGAATCCAGAAAACTTGGGGCCTTGGATTTAGAATAGTAGGAAATTGACAAATACTTTGAGGAATAGAAGTCTATTAACAATTCTAAATTGAACAAAGGGATTAAGTCCTTTGGCAAAAATCAGACTAGGAATGAAAGAGAGAGAGAGGGATGAGGGGAGAGAGGAAGAAAGAGAGAAACAGAGAAGGGGTGGTGCATGGAGTTGACTAAGCAGCAAAGAAAGACGCAGATATGAGATCTATGATTAGGAAAGAAATTTGGTTGTTGACTGACTATATGTTAACATGATACTTACGGAAGCAAATGGATTAAAAGTCTCAAAAGTTTTCAAGGGAATTTATATTGCCCCAAAAGCCCATGACTGAAAAACAATCCTCAGGATTCTAAATATTCACTGACACGAAGCAGCCCAGAGAGTACATTTTGCAAAACCCACTTCACATCTCCATTGAGGATACTGAACAAGAAAGAACTTTCCAGAATTCAGATCTGGGAGCCATGAAGAACAACGAACAGGGAATTATCTCAGAGAGTAGATCTAGTTTCTATCTAAGGGACTTTTTCAACTGCAGAGTTTTTCATAATATCTGTCAAGTAAGATTCCATCAATGATACGGATCAGAGACTGCTGTAGTTTCCACATTCTTCCTTTTCTAAAAAGCATTTTTCCTGTGGGTATCCTGTCCTGTTCACACCATTGCATACTACACAGAGTGTGTGTGTGTGTGTGTGTGTGTTTAGGTTTCTAGAGGATAAGAACCTGCATCCGAACCTGAACAGTAAATTTGCACACTATCAAAAGATCTTAGTCTTTGAGATGGATACTTCAATTTGATGGGAAAGATGGCTAAGACAGCACCAGCTAGCTTCTGTTTAAGACACATGGAGGGTCAAGGCCACTGTTTTCCCAGCATCCAATTAGCAGAGATGTCATTGCCAAGAGAACCCTGATGTAATTTATGTCGATTTCCTCATTTTTATATGAGTACATTTAATGATAAACACTGCATGGGCTTTATGTATTTATTAAGTAGATATTAATGCGTTCCTACTGTGTTCAAATTCCCAGAAAAGGGAAGAGAAGAGAACTACCAACGGATGAACACCTATGTGTACGGAACTGGACTGGAAATGAAGCCACTTCTAAATAACTGCCTGATAGACCTTTCTTTCAACTTACGCCCCTTTCCATTTCTCTCTGTGAAGTCAGCTCTTCTGTATTTTCAAATAACCTACGCTCTCCTATTTCCTTCCTCATTTCCAGATCCAAATTCTTTTCTGGGCTACTTTCCCATTTGTCTTTTGAAAAATATTTAACTTCTTGAAGGCTTTAGGTGGCAAGTCAGTATTGCATTTAAATTACTTTCAGTTGTGTTGCAATACTCAGTGGCAAAGATATAGGGACAAACTTGCACACACTGATCGGTGGGTATGAGTAATAAAACAAAAGTGGGCCACTTTAGAATTATTTTGTTGTTTAAATGTAAATTTAAAGTAGTAAGGATTTTTTTAAATTGATTGCAGGAAAATATTCAGAGTTGTGTTCCATATTGTTAAATAGTGCTTAGAAATGCTTCTACATGCAGATGATTAGTTAATCACATTGCAAACCTTCCACGGGATCCCATATAAGTCTTTTGTATTAAAGCTACTTATCTCTTCTACATATATTACCTCTTAACTAGAGTATTATTTGTTCTTATCATTAGAAAGTTTTTGAGTGTCACAATTCTTTGGACTTTACGTGCTACTTCAAATCAGGAATAGAGATTGTCAATATCTAAGGCATATGATATTATATATGGAAACGTTGGCAGACCATTAAACATAGAAGTATTATAGAGTTTGAGTCTAACTAGTCACTAAAGGAAACTTCTAGAGTCATGACTCTCACTAGGAAATACCATTGCTATTCTTTAGCCTCACAACATTATTTTTTGCTGTTAGGATCTTTCACTCAGCATTTTTTACCTAAAATAGTGGTTCCAGTCAGTACAATGAGTACTGTTGTGGTAGTTAATACACATTCAATATCAAGTTAATGATTCCACTCTTTAAAGTTAGCATTTATAGATGTAAATTTCACCCAAAACAAATGCAAATACTCACAGGAGACATATATGCAAAAGCAGACAAGTAATGTTGGGAATAGACAATTATCATATATGCATTTAATTAATTGATTAAAATTATAAATTAAAATGCTAATGATATTCAGTTAAACATTTTTGAATCAAATTTCATTATCATTTTGAAATGGAATCATTAGTTCTTCATTGACAAACTGGACGGTATTTCTTTATATTACCATACTTTGCTGTCTCTTTGAATTTATGATGTTGGTGAATTCATTTCACATCACTTGTTATCAGTTTCCTCATCACTCCAAAATGAACATTTTAGATCCATGTTAATATATGAGAAATCAGAGTTTTGGTATTTTAAAATGTTAGATAACAAACATTCATTCAGAACCATTTAATAAGCACCTTTGGAGTTATACACAGTATGTTATCTTAGGGACAAAATCATAGATTATATGATATCTGATCTAAATTGTCTTGTCCAAGAAGCTTATATTAAAAAGAGGGGTGCCATTCTTCTGTGACAAAATGTATCAGAGGAATCCAGTCCCCTAAAACCATCATGACAAAAGTCAAAAAAGAGCCACTCTTTGCTCTATGTTTCTACCACATTGAATATAGGTCCACTATCACAATTTCCTTACTTACAAGGCAGTAAGATTCTTATCAATAAGAGCATATCCTATCAGACTACATGGTATATTATAGGCGCTTGATAAATGCCTATTGAATTGATTTATATCTACATTAGATGGTTATTTTAGCTTTGCTTGAAATCAAAGTATGATAAATTGCATATGGTCTTATATGCACATATTTACATATATATGCATATGTATATGTGTACATATGTAAAAAGAATGTAATAAGAATATCCATCATCCTGTAGGAAAACCTGATTACTTCACTAATTGAGAGAGAAAGTAAGAGGTTTATTTATTTATTTATTTATTTGGTGAGGAAGATTCACCTCTGAGCTAACATTTGTTGCCAATCTTCCCCTTTTTTTGCTCGAGGAAGATTAGCCCTGAACTAACATCTGTGCCAATCTTCCTTTATTTTGTATAAAGCATGGCTGGCAGTGGTGTAGGTCCACACTAGAGATCCAGACCTGTGAACTCTGGCCGCTGAAGCGGAGTGCACCGAACTTAACCACTACACCATGGGGCCTGCCCCCATAATTTTTTTAACTTGAATTGAAACAGTAAGATATGAGCGAACAAGCTTGGTGTAGCGTAAACTGAGAAGCTGTAGGATTTAGTTCCCACTCCATACACATGAGCATATAGGGACATGGTCTGAGATAAGTTGCTTAAAGTCCCTAAGCTTCAATTCCCTCATGTATTAACCAAATTGCAATGATTATTGTGAAAATCAAAATGTAAAAACGGTTAAGAAAAATATATTTATTAATGTTAACTATGTTTGAAATTGCCTTAGTGTGTAGTGAACATGTAGTTATCAAAAAGCCAGTTAGCAGGAATCTAATGCATATATGTAAGGGACTGCTAGTTAACAAATGTGTATAAGCACACATGCACACACACACACATTCACACAGATAGATATAGACATAGACACACATCATGAAAATGCATATACTGTACATACAGCCATAAAAACAAATCAAAATTTTTATGTTTATGTGCACAGTTATTGCCAAGAGAAACTCCTCTCTAAGAAGGAACTCTTATAAAACTAATTTGCTCTCCCATATAATTCTTTATTTCAGTAAGGTTAAACATTATTCAGTAAGGTTTTCTGCTTTGATCAGACATGCAAACAATAAGTAAAATCCTCTTGGCAAAAGATACACAATGTACGAAATGCAAACATGTGGGTAGTGTTGGAGACCTCCTCATTAGCGATGGCTTTGGTGTCGTGTTGCACGGCGCCATCAGGCAAGTATTCAAGCTGCCCTCCATGAGCAGCTGCCCCTCCAGAGCCTTCCCCCAAACTCCTGTAGGTCTTGGTTATTGACCCGGTTCCTCACTCCCATTCAAGACACAATAAGATTTCTGCTCTGATTAGGTATTTTGTTTATCTTTGGACACACTGGCTCTAATATTTTCAGACCTAGCATACTATAACCAGGCTTCATTTATCCAACTTTTGTAGGATAATTGCTTCTGCTTAATTATGTCACATAAAGCTTTGTGGCCTAAGGCAGATTATAGTAAGTGATAATAGGTAGCATTTGTTCTTCATTCAGAGTGCTTTCTCTTTTTAATATCTTATTCAATATCCTAACACTCCTTCCAATGAGGCAGGCGCTGTTATCTCCATTTAATAGATGAGGGGGTTGAGGCTCAGAGTGGGTCAAATTACCCAAAGTAATTTTTAGATAATTTGGTAGAGCCAAAATTTAACTCGCAGAGAGCCAAGAGATTGACTGTTCTACTAGGAGAACAATCTTGATTCTTCTAACAATCTAAGCTTCAATTTCTTCACCTGTAGTGCTCTTGTCAGGGTTAGTGAGATAACTCAGCTAAGTAAAGTACCCAGCACAATGCCAGCATGTAGTAGGAACTCTATAAGGTTGAGGAACTCTATAATGTTAATGTAGGAGTAGTAGTAATAGTAGTGGTAGTAGTAATAGTATTAGTAATAATAGTAGTAATAATAATAGTGGTAGTAATATTAGTAGTAATAATAGTAGTAGTAGCAGCAGTGGTAGTGAGTGGAAGCTCATAAATGCTCTATTAGGTTCTCATAGAGTGTCTTCCGTCCTGAACATGTCTCATTTGTAAGCTATCAAATGAAGAACAAAGAGGTAAGTAATTCTGACTTAAGATATGTAATTATCTATTTAAAACAAAGCACTGGAATTATCTGCATAAAAGGAAAGAAACTTTAAACAATTCTTCACATGTCTTTCTGCCTTAGGCATTTAATGTGATTCCATTAATGAGAGACAAAAAAAAAAATCTCTTTCTAGGGATTATATCCCTATCTTAAAGCTCTCTCTAGCACCACTTTCAATGTTTTATATAATCTTTGATCTAGTAATATCTTGAATATCTATGTGATATGTGTTCAGAGCAGAGCTTGGGTCCATATGGAAAACAAGAAGTTCTAAATGTTTTTGTGAAATAAAGCTGCCAGTAACAAAGGCAGCTGTGAGCTATTTTGTGGTATGGTCCAGGTCATTTTTATACGTTTATATCCCCTAGAGCCAGGAAGGAAGCAATCATGACTATTCAACTTCTTCTCAATGCTCCCTTTCCACCCTCTAATTCTGCCAATTTTTGAATAGTTTATTCAACAGACCTGTTTTTTCAGAACCAGCACCAGGAGATGCCATGATATCATTGAAGGACGAAAAGGACGTATGTCTGAGGTCCATTTCTCAAAAGAAGACAATCATCTGCTTTTTAAGGTCAAGAAAGGGTTAAAATGCCTACTTTCTGAAAATTCTTCTAACAGTGTGAATTGAAGAGAAGCCTTCAAGTATGACAGAGTGGTATATAATTCTGACCCCATCACTTTGTGGCTGTGTAACCTTCTTCAGCTAGTTTCCCTTCCTAAGCCTCAGGTTTTTTTGTCTGCCCAATGGGCATGATATTATCTATCTTTCTTGATGGCTATGTAGATTAAATACATTGGAAGCAAAGCTCTTAGAATGTTGCTTCACACATATTGGACACTTAAGAGGAATTAGTTCCCTTCTACTTCGCCCATTTTTCCACTGCACAGGCACACATTGTAAAAAGCTCCTCGTGGCCAAATAACACATATAATAATAATAGTACTAATAACAATAACAATAATAGCAGCTAATACTTATATAGTCCTCATACGCCAGACATTTTTCTATGCAATCCATTCAACCCTCACTTAGGCAGAGGTGTTAAGTGAATTTCCCAAGACCACACAGACAGCAAAGGACAGAGCTGAGGTTAGACCTATGCAATCTGGCCACAGATGCCACACTTTTATACGTATTACTATAGAAATGTTGCTCCAGACATACTCCTTGTGTCTGGGGTCTGTAAGGAGTGAGAAACACGGCAATGGAAAGGTAATGAATTTGAGCTGCGTATTATTGACCAGCTGCACAGTTTCCTTAAACGGACCTTCTCATTCCATGCAGATACTCTGTTATCAACATGTAAAGGCCCTGCTGAGGTCTTTTGCCCACTGAAGTATGAAGTGATCTGAATGGCTTTTAGTTTTCCTTTTCTACTCCTAGCAGGTCTTGCTCTCAATTTCTCTGCCTCTCCTTCCCAAATTTGAACCTGCACTTCTGCAAGCCATTCTTGCCTAAGCATTCTTCCTTGGAAGAATTGTTTGGGATCACATTTCCGGCTTGAGCTCTGGCCTTGTCTTTGAGATGGGATGCTGCCTCTCCTCTTGACTGCATATATTACAACAGCCGTGGTGAGAAGCATGCTGGCTTTCTTCCCTAATCTCAGAGTACTCAGGCTGGTCTTTTAGTTTGAGGATAATCAGGGAAGTAACATATCATCAAAATTTGACCTTTGATTGGGAAAGTGTCTAGGATTATAAGCTGAAAAAAATCCAAATTCTTTACTTTTATTTTTACTTCCTCATGGGCCACCCTATTGTATCCCACACAGACATCTCATTTGTGTCCTTTTGATATAACAAAAGCAGATACAAGTACATAGCTGAGCAAGGTGGGAGGAAGAATAAGCCTGCTGAGACAGCTGATCCATGCTGGCTATGGTGGATCTTTCTAAACTGGGAGAAAACTAACCCAGGAAGGAGGTTAGATGTATCATTCTAACTCAACGAGAACAAGTGATCAGTTTGTGCAATAAAATCAGGTATAATGCCATCTAGTGGATAGTTCCAATTAATTCAGAAGTTGAAATAGTGGACAGTTTTACTGACTAAGGCAGAGTTTGCCTATAGTTTTGAACAATCTCTCCTATCCACTGTATTCTCCAGGAGTGACTGTGGGCACAGGAGGATCGAGCTCTTGTTGAAATGAACTGAAAAGAGCTGGAACTCAGGGGCCCAGACAAGTTAGGATGGGATTCAGAGGGAACACCCTGTTCCAAATGAAGAGAGGGTCATGAGTAAGATACTTGGACAAAACAATTGAGTAAAGACGAATCTGAGTCCTAAAGACAGTGTAACACCAGAAGGTAGTGGATTCTGTGCCTTGAAACGAATCTGCTGCCCAGGTGAATCACATTGTCAGGATGCTGGTCTGATGAGGTTGCCAAATTATGCAAATAAAAATACAGGATGCCAGTTAAGTTTGATTATCATATAAACAACAACTGATTTCTTAGTATAACCATGTCCCAAATATTGTATGGTACATGTTTATAGTAAAAAAATTTTGTTTTTTATTTGAAATTCAAATTTAACTGGCTATCCTGTTCTTAGACTCAAAAACCCATTGGAGAGTATTGTTTCCATGCAGAAATTCTTTCCTAGTATTTATCAGTAAATTAATACATTATTCCTGAATCTCTTGAAAAAATTATTTCAAGAGATTGGGAAAAATCATTATAATTCTCCTGTGTGAATTAAAGCATAACAAGCAACATGGCAACATTATAAGTTTGAAGGAATCCTTTAACGTCAGGAAAAAAGCAAGAGCAGGAAATGTTGACACGTGAACTTTAAGGTCGAGGTCAACAGCTCTGGGAACAGGACAAGACTACGCAGGGAAGAAGCCGTTGATGCGTTATAAGTGAGTGTGGTCTTGTCTGCTGTTAACAATGGATCATTCTTGCAAATAAAATAAATATTAATATTTATATGCATGATATATTTTATACAAATCCTCTGAGCTGTGTTCCAAGAAAAATGTCCAAGTTTTGGAAGCAAAATATGTCATTATATTTACTTTTTCACCACAGGATTCTGTGTAGTCCTCATATGCCAGACACTTTTATCAATCTAGGAAATCCAAATGCTATATTTTTTGGAATACTACTCAATAGTGCTTGCTAGTGCTTTCCAGTGTTTGAATATTTGCTATAGGCTACAGTTCCTTGTAAATATTATATCCATAATAATGACTAATGAGCCTCCAACTGGGTCCCCGATAATCCTCTCCTCTTGGTATACGCACCTTTGTGTAATATCCTCCTACAGTGTACTAGAGTTGGTCTGTGTGGCCAAGAGAATATGGCAAAAGGGGTGGTATGTCACTTCCCAGATTAGTTATAAAGGGCGTTTTGACCACTCTTTCGTTCTTGCTCTCATTCTCCCCCATCACCACTAGCTCTGGGGAAAGCCATGGTGTGAGCAACCCTAAGGAGAGGCCCATGGTGCACCATGCAGACCACAGCTTCCTAATCCAGATAGTAATTACTATCTCTCAGAGATTCCACTACTAGAAAATGGAAGATTTGCATGGTTCACATATTACCAGACCAGGTGAGAACTGGATTAGGAACCTGTGGTCTGCATGGTGTGTAAGTTCTTAGATTGGAGGTTAGACCAATCAAATCTGGAAAATGGAGGGAAGGTTCTTAAAAGAGGTGGATAAACTCAAAGGGTTATTTCTTTCCCTAGATTCTGTATCTTTTCATATGTCCACTGAATACATTAAGTTCATCCTTAAAATTCTTAATAATGAATGGCATTTGCTTTATGATTTAGACTTTCTCTGCACTTTTATTTCCATATAATATATCCAGATCCTATAGTGCTTATTTGTGAATATCTACATTCCAGGCCTCTCCTCTAAAATTCTACAGATCTAACAGATTCTCCTGATTCTCAACATCATGGAAGGAAACTCAAGGACTTTGAAGTATGAACATTGGCTTAAGTAAAGGTGCTGATCTCGGTTAGTTATACCACTTAACACTTCTAGTTCTTAATCCCTTCATTTGTTAAATGGGGCTAATAATGCTTATCTTATGGGCTTTGTGAGAACAGAAAAAAATTCAGTAAAACATCTGTTAAATAGTAGGTTCCAATAAAGAGAAGTCCCAATATTTTTATATCATTTGATTATTATATCTACTGCTCTGTATATTTAGTACAACAAATTTTTAAATGTAATATTTAAATATAACATACATAATTTTCACAAACTAAACAAATTTACCCAGTTCCCAGGTTAAGAAACAGAATAGTTCTATCATCCCAGAAAGTTCACCCACCCATGTCCCCTTCCAGTCATAAATTACATCCTCTCCAATGGTACCCCATGTCGTGATTTCTAATATATTGATTAATTTTGCCTTTTTTGAACTCTGTATCCATTTTCTAATTCCCCAAATCTGTCAATATGTTACATGACCAACGGGACTTTGCAGATGTGATTAAGTTAAGGACTCTGAGGTGGGGTAATTGTCCTGGGTTACTCAGATAGGCCCAATTGAATCACGTGAGTCCTTAAAAGCAGAGAACCTTTCCTGGCCATAGTGAGGGAGAG
Source organism: Ceratotherium simum simum (assembly GCF_057802395.1). Lineage (NCBI taxonomy): Eukaryota > Metazoa > Chordata > Mammalia > Perissodactyla > Rhinocerotidae > Ceratotherium > Ceratotherium simum. Next base: position 37,265,495 of record NC_141906.1, read on the forward strand.
GCAGAAAGGGAAAGGGAGAGGAAGAAAGAAATAGGGAGAGAGAGAGAGAGAGAAAGAAAGAAGGAAGGGAGAAAGAGAGATGCAGAGAGAGACAGAGAGAAAAGGAGAGTGGGAGACAGAGAGAAAAGGGAAAGAGAGACACAGAAAGGGAGAGAGAGAGAGAGAAAATGAGAGATAAAGAGAAAGGTAGGGAGAGAGAGACAGAGAGATGACAAAAAGAGACAGAGAGACAGACAGAAAGAAAAACAGAGAGAGAAAAGGAGAGACAGAGAGACAGTCAGAGAGAGAGAGAGAAAAGGAGAAAGAGGCAGGGAGAGAGAAACAGAGAGATGACAGAAAGGAACAGAGATAGACTGGCAGAGAGAGGTGAGAGGATCCAACATTGCTGGCTTAAAAAATAGAGGAAGGGGCCATGAGAGAAGGCAGCAGGCTCCTAGAAGCTGGGAATGGCACATGAATGGATTCTAAACTAGAGTGTCCATATGGTAGTTCTATTTAAAAATTTTTGAGGAATCTCCATACTGTTTTCCATGGTGGCTGCACCAGTTTACATTCCCATCAGCAGTGTATGAAAGTTCCGTTCTCTCCACATCCTCTCCAACACTTGTTATTTCTTGTCTTTTTAATAATAGCCATTCTGACAGGAGTGAGGTGAGATCTTACTGTGGTTTTGATTTGCATTTCCCTCATAATTAGTGATGTTGAACAACTTTTCATATGCCTGTTGCCCATCTGTATATCTTCTTTGGAAAAACGTCTGTTTGGATCCTCTGCCCATTTTTTAATTGGGTTGTTTGCTTTTTTGTTGCTGAGTTGTATGAGTTCTTTATATATTTTAGAAATTAACCCCTTATTAAATATATGATATGCAAATATCATCTCCCAGTTGATAGGTTGTCTTTTTGTTATTTATTTATTTTTTTGCTGAAGATTCTCCCTGAGCTAACATATGTCGCCAATCTTCTTTTTTTTTTTTTTTGTGAGGAAGATTGGCCCTGAGCTAACATCTGCCAATCCTCCTCTTTTTGTTGAGGAAGACTGGCTCTGAGCTAACATCCATGCCCATCTTCCTTCACTTTATATGGGACGCCACCACAGCATGGCCTGACAAGCAGTGCATTGGTGCGCACCTGGGATCCGAACCGGTGAACCCCAAGCCGCCGCAGCGGAGCGCGTGCACTTAACCACTTGCGCCACTGGGCCGGCCCCCAATCTTCTTTTTTTTTGCTTGAGGAAAATTAGCCCTAAGCTAACATCTGTGCCAATCTTCCTCTATTTTGTTTCTGGGTCACTGTCACAGCATGACTGACGAGCAGGCCAACCCCTCATTTTGTTGACAGTTTCTATCATCATATGATCCGTTATTTATCCAAAAGATATGAAAGCATTCATTTGAAAAGATATATGTGTGCTTATGTTCATTGCAGCATTAATCACAATAGTCAAGACTTGGAAATAATCTAAATGCCCATCAATGGATGAACGGATAAAGAAGATGTGATACACACACACACACACACACACACACACACACACACAAGAATACTACCCAGCCATGAAAAAGTGAAATCTTGCCATTTGTGACAACATGGATGGACCTTGAGGGTATAATGCTAAGCAAAATAAGTCTGATGGAGAAAGCCAAATACTGCATGATTTCACTCATATGTGGAAGATAAAATAACAACAACAAACAAACACATAGATACAGAGAATAGATTGGTGGGTACCAGGGGTAAGAGGGTGGGGAAAGAGTGAAACGGGCAAAGTAGTACACGTATATGGTGATGGATGGAAACTAGACTTTTGGTGGTGAACACGATGTAGTCTATACAGAAGTCAAAATATAATGATGTACACCTGAAATTTATATAATGTTATAAACCAATGTTACCTCAATAATAAATAAATTGGGGCCGGCCCAGTGGCGCAAGCATTTGGGTGTGCACGTTCCACTGCAGCGGCCCGGGGTTCGCCGGTTCGGGTCCCGGGCGCACACCGACGCACTGCTTAGCAAGCCATGCTGTGGGGCATCCCATATAAAGTGGAGGAAGATGGGCACGGATGTTGGCCCAGGGCCAGTCTTCCTCAGCAGAAAAAGAGGAGGATTGGCAGATGTTAGCAGGGCTGGTCTCCTCACAAAATAAATAAATAAATAAATAAAAAATATAAATGTATTAAAAAAATAAAAATAAAACAATAAACTAGAGTGTCCAGAAAGGAACACAAGACACCTTAATTTTAGCCCAATGAGACTCTTCTAGACTTTTTATATGAAGAATTGTAAGATAATAAATTTGTGTTGTTTTAAGCCACTAAGTTTGTGGTAATTTGTTACAGCAGCAATAGAAAACTAACACATACAGATGTATCTCTAGGGCTAGAATTGCTGAATCGTAGGGGTAAGCATTTACTTAACTTTATCGGAAACTATCAAACAGCTTCCAAAGTGGTTTTACTAGTTTATACTTCCACTAAGAGTGCATGAGAGTCCAAGTTCCTAAACATCCTCCTCAAGATTTGGAGTTTTCTTTTTTCATTTCAGCTCTTCTGGTAAAATCATATTGTGATGTTATTTTGCATTTCTCTGATAAGTAATAAAGTGAGCACTTTTCATATGTTTATGGGTCACATGGGCATCCTATCTTGTGCTGTAACTGGTAAGTCTTTCACCTATTTTTCAATTATTCTATTTTTCCTCATTCTATTCTGAGAGATTTTTTTAATATATTCCAAATATGAGTCATTTTTCAGAGATAGTATTGCAAAGATCTTCATATCCTCTTCTAGTTTGTCAGTTTTGTCTTTCACTCTGTTACTGATTGAAGACAAAAGAAAAGATTAAGACATTCTTAATCACTTTGTATACTGTTTAAGAAAGCTTTTCCTTTTCTAAGATCATAAAGATTTTCTCCTATGACTTCTTCCAAATCCTTTATTTTTTGCCTTTTATGTTTAGACACGCAATCTTTCCTTAAGGCAAAAGTTTTAAATATCCTGTTACAAATGAGAAAGATCAAGTGAAGTACAGAGATTTGAACATCAAATAGGAAGCATAGAAAGCTAGAGAGGAGCTTGAATTTTGGTCTTCTGCCTTGCTTTTCTACAAACACTGCTTTATCTACTGACTTCATGAAGTCTTCCCTGATACTCCAAAGTCAAACTGTTGTTTCTTGCCTTTAGCCTCTGCAATGCTCAGTGCCCTTCGTGAAGTGCATTTTGCAACAATTGTAGACACTGCATGCATTTGTACTTGTTGCCTTCCCTGCTGGATTGTTAGCCCCTGTGATCAATGGCTGCTTCATTATTCATCTTTCTGGGTCTCACAGAGTCAGCCCAGCATAAAACTGGTGGTGCTCATTACATGGTTGTTAAGAGAAATGAAGAATAACAATCAATGTCTCTGCTTTACATCTATATTTTGCATTGCAACAATGACTTTCTATATGACTCAAAAAAGTCATTGAAAAGAAACCTTATTATAACTAACAGTTGTCTGGCCTCAAAAATGATGTGAGAAAACAAAAATCTTAAATTTAAAAAAAGGTGTTTTTAAGTGGCGGATAACCATGAGACTAGATGTGCTAACATTTTATAGTTTTCTGGTCTCAGAGGGTTCATTCTTAGTTACTTGTACTTAAATTAAAAAGCATATCAAGTTAATGGAGCCTGTTATCCTGAACTACATTTTATGTTGTCAGCATCTTTAGTCCTCAATCCCTTTACAGACTCACGGGTCTTCAGAGAGCCATTCATGTTGGCTGAAAGTGCCTTCCTATGTATTCTTTCTCAGTGGTTCTTTTTCAAACTCATGATAGGCTGTGTTTCTCTGTTTTCAGGTGCCTTTGGTGTTTTTTCTCCTTAAATTACTGCTCCCACAACTACATAGTTTTCTATCATTCTTAAAATACATTTATAATACTCTTTTTCTAACGTGCTATTCATTGTCCATTGTCTTACTTCTTTAACTTGTTAAAGTCAACATGATAGCTATGTAGTATCATTCATTCATTTTACCGTTTAAACTCATTTTATTCTGCTCCTGCACTCACGCAGTCTTGTGCTTTAAGGCTCCCTGCCCCAATTTCTCTTCTACTGGGAGAGTGGAAAAAGGAAAACATTTGAAGTGAGGTAGGCACTGGCTTAAATTCTAGCTTTGCTGCTTTCTAGCTTATGTCCTTGGACAAAGTTACTTAACCTCTCTTCATCTCTGCTTCTTTATTTTTTAAATATAGGATTATGAAGACCAAAAAAAGTATATTAATGCAAAATGCTTAGCACAATGTCTGCAAAACACTTAGTCCTCAATACATGTTTGTTTCTTTTTGCTTCCTGGGGAAACAAAGTTTAAAGTTAGATAAAGGATTCTGATTGATATGTTATAATGGATAGGAGGCTACTAGGGAGCCAGTGAGGACTCTTGAGAAGCAGATTAGTTTGATCAAATTTGAGAACAGAAAGAATACTCTGGTGATGGTGTAGGATAAATAAAACAAACTAAAATCTTTATGAACTAAGCAGGTACCATTAATGGGTAAAGAAATGGGGATTGTTAGAGCAATGATGGTCTGGAGAATGCATGCCCTGCTTGTATGTGTTGAAATTCCAATGACCAGTATTAAAATTCCTTGCTGACTAAACAAAACTTTGGGGGACTAGATCTGCCCTGGTGACAGGGGCAATTTTTCATCCCTGGGGTAGAGGATCTATTGGAGACCAGATAAATTAAAGACAGGGAGTTGAGTTAGATTTTTATCATAGCACTCTTAAGTAAGAAATTACAAAGGCCCAAAACAGAATAGCTGCTGCTATAGAGATAAAGATAAAGATAAAATCCTTATAGAGATAAAGGGATGTATACCTGAATAAATTAGCTGCTTTAAAATTTAAATATCATAAAAAGAATTTCATTGCAAATGCTTGCAAAGAGTTGGCTATTAAAGATATCTCTTTACATAAAAGAATTAATCCGAAATATGTCTTTTGTTTAAATCCTGATTCACAAGTATTAGAGGTGTTTAGGTAACCATAAATTAGCATACATAGTTTCAAAAATATATTTAAATATATGTATAAATTTAAGTGAACATGAATTATATATATGTTATAAATTATAGACAAATCAATTACTTTTAATTTCATCATGTGTTTTTTACTGAGAAGATCGTTTTCAGCTTTTCCAATGGGCATCGCAGTGTTGCCCTACTAACCCCTCAAAAGAACAAGGCCAATGCATTAATGGGTTTTCATGGCAGGTGGATGATGCTATAATTATGAAGGGATTGCTGTTGACTCATAAAAGCAGGTTTAGAGTTGGCCTGAGGAATGCAACCCAAGTCCTGTCCACATAAGGTCATTAAAGAGCTGATTTCGCATGCTGAGAGGAGCTGTATTTCTTTGGCTGATATCCAATTCAGTTCATGGTAGTATTGCCTGAAATTATTCCTGGACTTTATAAATAACCACCAGCTACCCAGAACCAATTTTGTATAGCTCACTTTGCATACATTATTTATAATCCTTATAATACTGCTGAAGATAGTGATATTCCTTACAGATGGGGAAATAATTGCATAGATGTTAAACAACTTGACCACATTCATAGCTAATATGTGTTAAATGAATGGTTTAAAACCTGATCTCTTTTACTCACAGGTCATGAGCTTTTGATACATCACATGAAAAGTTCTGTTCTATTACTCACAAACATTGTCTGATGTCTATGATAGCAATGTTCTAGTGTTCTGGTGTAGACATGGATGCAAGGAAGCAGAGGCAGTTCTAAGACACTGACATTAGCCATTTTCACTGGATGTATAAAAGTTTTCTTAACAAAATTTTACAATATACATAAAACAATTTTAGAATATCCATACTCTATGACCTAGAAACTCCACATATTGGAGTCAATCTAAGGAAATAATCAAAGATGAATACAGTTAATAATACTGTACTTGAAAGTTTCTAAGAGAGCAGATCTTAAAATTTCTCATCATAAGGAAAAAAAATCGTTAACTATGTGTGATGATGCATGTTAACTAGACTTATTGTGGTGACCCTTTCACAATACATACGTATATCAAATCATTACGTTGTACACCTGAGACTAATATAATGTTATATGTCAATTATATCTCAGTAAAAAGAGATGAATACAAAGATTAGCATACAAAACTTTTTAACATACTGTTATTTATAAAGTATTAGAAAAAGTAAAAAATTATTAGAAAACAGCTTTTCCAACCCAAAATTAGTTAAGATAATTGTTCTATCATACATCTGTATGATATGGTATTCCAGACACTAAAAAGAATATTTACAATCGATATATAAGGAAGTGGTTATAGAATAATGTTATGCAAAAAGAAACAGAACTAAAACTGTATATGTAAAATGGTGAATATTTTATACAACACGTCTATCCTTATCTTTATATGTATTCCTGTCTTTCCTTCTTTCTTTCTCTTTCTTCCTTCCTTCCTCTCTCTCTCTCCCCCTTCCTTCCTATCTATCCATCCATCCCTCCATCCATCCCTCCATCTACCTGTCTAACTATTGAAAATGTTAATGGTGTTTGTCTGAAATGCTTTTTCCTTTTTATTAAATTCTTGTTTATAATTTTACTTTTCTGCTTTAAACGTATATTGTTTTTAGCTTTAAAATAAAATCTACACTACTTTTAAAAATAATAGATTTTGCCTGTAGTGTGCTGTAGTTTTAGGGTTTTAGAGCCAGGATCTAGCTCAGATTGGGCCAAAGGGAAAATAAACTTATCCTGACTCAGGCAAGAAAGTAAGAGAATAGAGGGAAGATATAATGCTGAAGGAGATTTGAAAGGAAAAAATGAAAGTAGGTGGTAAGAACTTTCTTTGGTTTGAATAGATAGTTCTTCTTAGAAGACCAGGGAGTGAGGACTATTTTTAGATATTTATTCTATGACTAAGTTAGGGTTATGTGTATTGTGTTAGCCCTATAAAAAAGAATAAATGTGCTTTAACTGCGCTGAGAATTGTTGCCATCAGGTAAACAGTAATTCCTATTTAAAAATTTTATAAGCTTCATTTGTATTCTTTATTCGCAAGAACTACTAGTTGTAGCAGTGATCTGAAATATGATATATTTACTTTATACGCATATATAAACTGGTGAACCTCTTAACACAGTACACAATTTATAGAGGTATTTTAATTCTTGACAGGAGTCATGAAAAGAAGGGGGGGGATCTAAAATCTCTTTAGTAAATACCTCTTAATATTTTAGTAAATAAAATTCCTGCCATAAGGTACAAAAAAACTTACTTTATGCTTAATTCCAAACTATGATAACTTGTGGATAATGTTTTAGTGAGGGGTCAGAGCTTTGTCAAAGAAAAGAATATATTCATGTCTGTGCTAGAGCCAGTTCATACTACCTCTTAAGAGCTGATTGTCACATTTTCAGGGATTTTGTAATCTGATTGATAAACACAGCCATCATTAAAAATTAAATTTAGAGGCCAACCCGGTGGCGTACCTGTCAAGTTCGAGCATTCTGCTTCGGCGGCCAGGGGTTCACCGGTTTGGATCCTGGGTGCGGACATACTCACTGCTCCTCAAGCCATGCTGAGGCAGCGTCCCACATAAAAGAACTAGAAGGCCCTACGACTAGGATATACAACTATGTACTGGGGCTTTGGGGAGGAAAAAAAAAAAGAAAAAGAGGAAGATTGGCAACATGTTAGTTCAGGACCAATCTTCCTCAAAAAAAAAAATTAAATTTTAGAAACTTACAGTTAAATAAATTACGTTAAAAACAAAAGAAATAAGTACTCAAAATTCATTACTTCTTAACTATTTTACTGCATTTTACTCATATCTATGCTCTTGAAATTATTTACATCTGTTGTATCTGTATTCTGGAAATACTATGTAATGGTGTGCTACTGCAAATCTCTTTCCAACTCCACCTTCAGTGAGGCCACATTGGTAACTTGAAATCAATAACAGTGGGAGTATTTATACCATGGAAATAAACCAGGAAATTCTAAAACAGAACTTCCATTCCCACTCACCTTCACTGAAAATCTGGTTGTTAAATATTTACCAGCAACCACTGAAGATATTATTTCTTCACGACCTCTCCTTTTTTTCCCCAGACATGTCCAAATACAATATGTTGTATTTGGATATCATCCACTTTTCTGCACCATGCATTATGAAAAAATAAAATAAAGTCAATTACATTCTATTCTATATTTATTGATTGCTTGATAATATGCTTGGTGCCATCCAGTGACATTGTTGCTGTAGAAGATAGAATAGATAAAATATATCCCTTGGCTTTATGGTGAGAAGAGGGGAAATGGATAGATAGATATTTAAGTGTGTACCACTTCATTATTGAAAATAATGCATATCTATATAATATTGCTTAATATTAAAAGTATCTTCATAAACAGTCTCCTTCGTTTCTCACAAATGCTCTGAAAAGTAAACAAGTAAGTTAGTATTGTGCCCACTTAACCAATGAGAAATTTAAGACATGTCCAAGGTCATAGAGCAAGAGCAATGCAGAGAAAAAATAAAATCCAGTATCCAACTCCTCTAACTCTGCATCCTGGGCCATTAGTGCTCTCCTCTATTATTAAAATTACAAAGCAAAAAGTGCTTCTAAATTCCACCCATTTGACTCGGTAAAACTGTATCTGGATATACAGAGCTTTTTCAGGAAAACTTCAAAGGCCTATTACGGCAACCTTAAAATTATTGGTCTATTTTACATAGTATAATCATACGGTGACTCGCTAACTCTGAATTCTCATCCAGTCCATAAAGCACTATGATATTACACTTGAAATGGCAGCTAGGACAGGTGGATTGACAGAAGACACATTGGCAGCTAGGACAGGTGGATTGACAGAAGACACATATGCTGCTACCCCTGAATCTGTGCTTCAGACGCCTGGGACAGTGATGGGCACAAGTAGTCTCCAGTTCAGAGTGAAAGGCTACAAAATGAAAAGCATTCTTTCAGAAAAGACCACTAAAAGAGACAAGCTGCATCTAATGGGAGTGGAAGATGAGATGGCTGTAATTGCATGAAGAGAATTGCAGGAAAAAATAATGCTTGAAAAGCCAAAAACTCAGTCAGATTGACGACTTGAAATTGCAGAGGGAGAATAAGTCACTTGCAAAAAACTGAATCAATCTATGTTTTTAAGAATGTTCAGTAGATTTCTGCAGGAGAAGGTATACTCAAAGGTTCAAAAAAGCATAGTTCTTAAATTAATCTCAGACCAAATCTATCCAAATATATACCAGATAATTTGATATGAATTGATTAATGCCACTGCAGGGTAAATGGAGCTATACTCAAGGGTTCAAAAAAGCATAGTTCTTAAATTAATCCCAGACCAAATCTATCCAAATATATACCAGATAATTTGATATGAATTGATTAATGCCACTGCAGGGTAAATGGAGCAAATAGAAAATTAATAATAAAGAAAAAGTAGAATCACTGTTGTTCCTGTCATTTCTAATCTTCATCTCTGTATGTGATGACTATTTAAAATACTGACTATAAACTATACCGTAGATTCTAGTTGGCTCAATGCCCTGGAGATTGTTGGACACATGTAGCAAATACGTGGGAATGCAGGCCATGTCATGAAATCAAAGCATTTCCCAGCTTAAAAAGAGTGATTGATGACCCAAGGGTGTCAGTAAAGGAGAGGAGGTTTCTTCATGGATTCTCCAATAGTTTTCTTTCATTGGGCAAAAGACTTGATAAGAAATTGGTTGGGAAGAAGGAGACGAAGTGTAAAAAGGAATATTAATTGACGTTCCGAGTAATGATTCCTGTTTGTAGATCATCCTTGTTTACTTTGTCCTAATTAGGTCCCTCTTCTATCCTTGTGTTATCATCCTCTTTCCCGTTAGCTCCAAAATTCTGTTTCATAACCTCAAGGATATATGGGCCTCATTGAGAATTATGCCACGAATGAGCCAATATTAAGGTGGTTAATGTGTAGAATGTGTCAAGGGTGTGGTGGCAGAAAGAAATTTTGGTAACTACATCGGGAGATAGACAGCTAGCCTGCATAGCGTAGTGTAAGGCGTCGACTTTGGAGCCTATCTGTGGCTTAGCTTATTTAAATCTGTTTCCTCATCTGTAAAATGAGGCTAATAAGCATGCCTATTCATAGTCATTTTATGAGGATTAAATGAGTTAATATTTATAAAAAGCCTATAACTGCGCCAGAATGTAGTCAGTGCCATATAAATTATATATATATATACACACACACACACAGACACAAACACACGTATATATAGTCATGTAATTTGCAGCAGCCATTTAAAATGAAACTTGGATTTGATCAAATCAATAATTTTGTTTTGGAATTAATAGAGAAAAAAGAATTTAATGATATTTGCCTTATGGGTTTTAGAGATTGGTATACCAACCTAGGGGTTATAGGAGCCTATTAGCTCCAAATAGGATTTATCCAATCTTTTCAGACAAGGGTATTGTATTAGTTATTAATTCTACATAAAAAATCACCTCAAAACTGAGTGACTTAAAACAACGATAATCATTTATTATCTCTCATAGTTTCTGTGGGTTAGAAATTCGAAAGCAACTTGGTTGGGTGGTTCTGACTTAGGAACTCTCATCTGCTTGGGCTGCAGTCACCTGAAAGCTTGACTGGGGCCAGGGACCCACTTTCAAGGTGGTTCACACAAGGCTGGAAAATAGGTACAAGCGTTGGTGGGTTTCACTTCCCCTCCATATGGACCTCTCCACAGGGCTACTTGAAGGTCCTTAGGCCATAAGCCAGCTTCCACTAGACATAGCAATCCAAGAGCTTCAAAGGAAATCTGCAATGCCTTTTAAGACCCAACCTCAGAAGTCACACTGTCACTTTCATCTTATTCTATTACTTGTATGGGTCAAATCTGATGCAGTGGGAGGGGACTACACAAGACCATAAATATCAGGAAGCAAGGGTCACTGGGGGCTATTTTATAGGCTGGCTATCATAGTCATAAATTATCATCATCTGCCCTGAAGGGCTGACAGGACATGTGGTCCACCCATCTGGTCTATTTGTACCAGATAGACCATATTATGTCTGGTATAAATATATTAATTCTTCAATAAACATTTATTGAGAATCTATATGTAAGGAAAAATGCTACATGCTTGGTTGCGCAAATTGAAGATAACAAAACACAAGATGCAGAGATGTAGAGAAGTTAGATGCTTTTTTTTTTATTGATGTTTTAATAGTTTACAACATTGTGAAATTTTGGGTTGTACATTTTTGTTTGTCCATCACCATATATATGTCTCCCTTCATCCCTTGTGCCCACTCCCTACCACCATTGCTCCTGGTAACCATAATACAGTTTTCTCTGTCCATGTGTTGGTTTATAGTCCACATATGAGTGAGATCATACAGTGTTTTTCTTTTTCTTTCTGGCTTATTTCACTTAACATAATACCCTCCAGGCCCATCCATGTTTTTGCAAATGGGACGATTTTGTCTTTTTTTATGGCTGAGTAGTATTCCATTGTATATATATACCACATCTTCTTGATCCAATCATCAGTTGAGGGACACTTAGGTTGCTTCCACTTCTTGGCTATAGCGAATAATGCTGCAATGAACATAGGGGTGCATAAGCCTCTTTGGATTGTTGATTTCAGGTTCGTTGGATGCTCTTATCATAATCCACTAGAGTTGGTGATGCAAAATAATTGGTAATACCAATCAAAAGAGGAGACATTTTACTTGTTCTTCCATGACTTTTGTTAGTTTAACTTAGTCCTTCAGATTTTGAGTGACTCTAAGTGAACTTATAAAGCTGAGTCCCTGATCACAAGGAAAGGACCATTTCCTGGAACAATGGTGATCCCACCAAGTCAGAGATGCTTCCTGGGGCTTGGGCTAGAAAGCCAGAGAAGAGTTAATGTGTTCATCACTAACCTAGGGAGAGTCATAACCATAATTGAATCCATGGGGATGTTGTACGTACACAGTGAAAGAAAGATCACTTATATTTTTGAAGGGCTGTTATAGGGAAGCAAAAATGAACTACAAGTCCTAATGAGATGGATTTCTGTATAATAAGGATGATTTTAAGATGGTTTGATTGGCTCCAGTGTAAGCAGTTGCTTTTTTAGGAAAGCCTAGTTGGCTGTTTATCATCGGTTGTTATAAAGTTTCACTTTCTCAGATTTGAGTGCATCGACACTGGCTTGGTTTGTTTATGTAGACCACTAAGGTGTTAGAGCCAGCTCAGTCTAATGGCATCCTTATTTAATTAATGATATATATAATGCAGATTTTGAGAATGATTGTATGTTTCTTCCTCCAAAAACCACACTGAAACAATGAAGTCTGAACATAACTTGTGAGAATGTAGCAGCTGGGCTTCTTTTGACAATCACACCAATTCTCTAGTGCACTCGATGACACACCCTGTGTTAGTGAAATAAAAAGCTTCAGAAAAGTTAAGTAGCATAAGTTTCATTTACAATAAAGATTGGACTTTGAGCCAAATATCTCTTTCAAAACCTAATAGATGAGACAAAACGTTCTTCAAATTCCCTGACACTATGCTTCCAAATTCAGAAGGGGGAGGGAGGGTAGAGCCAGTCAGATTGCAGCTTGGCTGCTAAATGGACTTGAACTGCAATCATCTTCTTGTAAAAAATACCATTAGCACATTTCAATAGCACCTAATATCACTTCACAATTCTTTTTTTAATTACCTTTTTCCTCCTCAAAATTCTAATGAAATAATTTTGCATTTACATATCTTTAATGATGATTCAATCATCCGTTAGGAATATAGGCAATTTGTAACTTTTATTCAACATATGCAGATGTGCACCGTTTATGAATTCCAATGTTTATTAGATAATTTGACTAATTAAATCTTGTTTAGTGCTGCATTAGTGAAGCATGCCCCATAGACTCCGTTTATATTCCACTTCAGTTCTAAAAGTCCTCCATGTTCCCTACTGTAAAACTCTGAATAAAGAACCCTTATCCTCTAAGCGCTGTGAATTCCCACAAAGTTTATAAATGAATTTATGCTATTTTGCTAAAATCCTACAGATAAATACCAGCAGTGATAAATTGTCATAGGATCTTTCAAGTCACCTGGCAATTATCAATTACTGGTTCATGGGATTACAATGGTCTGAGGGCAGTTAAATATTGATTTCTCCAAGGCCATTCCTTCAGAAGATTCTGGCTCATTATTTAAAAATTATTATACTTAGTTTTCTATACACACCAAACATTATGACAATCACTGTGGTTATGTAAGATATTTAGATAGGTAAGAAAATTGGTTATATCTGTGGAGAAATGATCAAGTCTGAAAATGTTCTGGTTTCTTTGCTTCCGTTTTTACGGTATATAGCATTCCGTACTTCTGTAAGTGTTAATGGGAATTTTTCAAGCTTGGATAACTAATTCCATATTTAAACAGACTTAATTATCCAATACACAGCTGATTTTCTAAACTGTCCACACTGAGTTTGCTGAATAAATGTTACAAATGATCTATATACTGTATGATTGAAATATTTAAAACTACAAATGCAAACTCTTTCATATCTTAACAAAAGAAAAAGTGAAACTGGAAACAATAATAGAATTTCTTGGTGGTTTTCTCCTGGATTTTTGCCTGCTGATTAGACTAATAACATCAAAGGACATCCCCAATGACTGCCTATCACTTAACACCAGTCTCGCAGAACCAGTTGAAACAGCTTCTGGGTAGAGGAGACACAAAGTACTCTTTGATTTCTGCAAGTAATTTCAGGATCATATCAAAGGTTCATCCGGGGCTTTGAGTCCTCCTAAGATTAGACAAATAGTTACATTTTCAAACAGTATTAGAATTTTAACTTTTAAGAATTCTCTTTTTTTGAAACACCATTTTCCCACCAAATACATCAAGCCATAATAATTACAGTCATTGTAATCTCTTTAGTCATATAATGTTCTAGTATTTATATCTCTTGGTAGATATTGGAAAGAAATTTTTTGAAGAACTCCATGTGGAATGAGATCATGGGAAAAGACAAGTATGTATCCATTTCAGATATTTTTTATGCTAAAATGTGAAGAATAAGTGTATGATAAACCGTGACACCTGGGTATTCCTTGAGAATACAACTGAGTGATTCAATTAGTTTGTAGATTTTAGTTTTTCTTCATTTTTTATTTTTAATTTCATTTATAATTAATATTTTGCTCCAGTTACTCACTACAATTGTATCTGGACATCTTGTCATTTTTTGAAAGTGTTTGACACTTTTAGAATGCTTATCACAATGTAAGCAGAGTTGATTTTGTTCATTATCTATATTAATTGATTTACTTGCATCAACTTTTTTTTCCAAAAGAAAACTCTTATTCTGACTCTAGGACTTTATAAGTGATATATTATTAAATATTCCCTTCACAAGGAACTTTATAAAACTGTAGTTGTTTATTTTCAAATACTCTATTTGTGTTGATACCTTAGCAATGTCTCTATTGAAGTTTAGTAAGTCAATGGAATTAAATTCTACCTTAATTTGAAATTTATATTTTTCCTTCCTTTTTTGATAATCTATAAAAATATTTATTACTCTGTATTAGCCCTTCGTGAAATATAAAAGTAAACCAGACACATGACCTATTCTTAAAAAGTTCACAGTCTACAATGTAAAGGCAAGTATAATAATTCTCATATAAAAGAGAAAATATTATATATCTTAAGAGGAACATATATAGGAAATGGGAAACCATAAGGCCTAAATATTGCTTCTACTTGAGAAGATTAGGTAAGAATTCTGGAATAAGTAGCTTTGGATATGGAATATCTTAGAAGTACATGGTTTAGACAAGCAATGTATGAGGAAAGAGGACATTTCAGGCAGAGGGAAGATAACTGTGAATAGGCATAGAGGTAGGAAATCACAAAGTAACAGAGAAAACAATTGCTTCAGTCTAGTTGCATATTGTTAGGTCCAAAATGATGGGTTCCTCTAAAAGAACTTATCAATTTGAATGCAAACTATAATCAACCTTTCTCCCTTTTGTAAACACATTGTGAACTATCTACTAAACCCTTCATGAAAGATGTCAAGATATTGAGAGAAAGAAGGAAAAATATAAATGTAGTATATAAATATATATCCATAAATATATTCATATATAAGAATGTATACATAAATATGTGAATATATACACACATATTACATATATATATATAATTTATAGTAAATCTTTCATGGTTCAGCAAGAGCAACTGAGGCAAGTACCTCCTGAGTGCATGCAAATGACTTCTGCAGCACTAAAGCATTGCAGAACTTTCTTTTGAAACAGATTTAGAGGAAACAGACCAGCTTTCTTCCCTTTATAAAAATAACGAAACTATTTGTGGCAAGGTTATTTCTGCCCTCTATAACTCTTTGTGCTCATTTATATATTTGTTCCATAAATTTTTCTCAAGCGTCTACAATATACAAGGCACACTAGTAAAAGAGGGGGTTCTTAAAAAAAAATACTGAATACAATGTCTATCCTTTTAAAACAGTTTGCAAAATATCTGGGAGGGAAAAAGGTGGAGAAAAAAATATAGACGAAAGAACTAACTTTTATACAAGTGCTACCCTGAGAGCTCAAGAGTTTAATTCAGGAAGCCATTCATTCGGCCCTGGGGAGATGAAAATGAAGTCTTGAACGAAAGGCTCTACACACGCTAGTTGTTGTAATACTAATTACTGTGTATTAATTCAGGCTTCAATAAGACATTTACTGAACCCTAACAAGCATACCCATTCTTTAAGTATTTTTATTATGTTGATTTTTTAAAATACTCTTGATATTTCCCCCTTATACTTCTTTCTTCTTTCACCCTAAATTTCACAAGCCGCACAGCCAGACTACCCTGATGCAGCTAACTTTCCTAAAGGGACCAATAACTGAATTAACCTGACAAAAATCAGAATAGATATGTGGATTTATTGAGGCCTAATGAAAACATCTCTAAATTGTCCCTCTCCTAGCCACCATGTACATGCCCTGTTGCTGTAAGAAAATTAGGCGTAACTTTCTTTCTTAAGACCAAAATTCCATTTAAAATCTAACGATTTAGTTAAGGTTTGATCCTATTTATGGCTAAAGTCTCTCCTAGGAAGTTCCAGGATTCTAAATGTAATATGTCATGCCACAGATAAGCAGGTGGAATTCTTGGTAAAGCACATTACTGTTTCTTCGGGTGGGATATGGCATGTAAGAGAGGAGATTGAAGACCACACTATAAAATAATCTTTCTTCAGGAAAAGTCCATCTGATGGTTCTTTGATATTGTTAGTAAAATGGGTAACCATACATTTTTTTGACAACTGATCAACATTCTTGCTTTTCCTGCTGCCAATAGCATCCGTATTATTATGATTTATTAATGGCCAACAAAGTGATGGGCACCGTGGTGGACAGCTCTTAAGAATCACTAGTCTACATTTTATAGACAAGGGAACAGATTCAGAGGCTTCAGATGACTAACCTAAATTAGCGGCTGGCAGAGACCAGAGGAGGTGATTCAGTACTAAGCTGAGATTTTCAGTCAGTCAGTTGGAGTCTCATGGAGAACCCCCGGCACACATCTTTTAGTTGTTGTCTCTCCTGTCTTGAGTGGGTTACTGCTAAACACCCACATAACCAGGCACCATGGTATAAGAAAATCAAAGAGCCTTGGATTTACAATTCAAACATGTGGCCTTCTCTGAAATGTAAACTCTTTGGGTTGAGTTTCCCCTTACTCTGAATGGAAGCAGCTCATGGGACAGGTTTTTGTGAGGCATATGGGTTTATAACCGCTGTGTATTCCATGTTAGGAAATAAAGTGAAAACTGAGGGTTTCTGGGTGTTTTGGAAAATATTCTCTTCACAGGAAGCTTTATCCAAGTTGTCTACTATTGTGTAGGAGAGATTCCAGTTATTCCTCCACATGTGGGATGGCAGAAAGGCTTTCCACTCAAAGAGAACAGCATGTAAAAAGCCCGGATGCATGAAAGGCCTTGTCCTGTTGGGGAAAGAGCTAGTTTTCTGTACTGAAACATGAGAGACTGGTAGAGATCTATCTGAAAAGAAGTAGGGCCCATTTTGAAGAGTCTTTTCTGCCTGTCTAAAGGGAGGGTCAGCTTAAACCTGTGATTAAAGTGTGTGTGTGTGTGGGTGTGTGTGTGTGTTCAGAGATGGGTACAGGTTTTTTAAGAGTAACATGGCCACATTTGTTTTAGAGAGATAACTTTAGAGTGGGCGTTGAATTATTTACTGTAGGAATTAGGAAGATGAAAATAAAAATAGAATTTGGGTATTTTACAGATCTGTATAATTTTGTACTTCCAACAATAGCCTTACAGTTTGCCAGTTCTAAAAAAGAGAACTCCGTATTTGTTGTCTGTCAGAAAAGTATACCAGGGGCCGGCCTGGTGGCGCAAGCGGTTGGGTGTGCGAGCTCCGCTGTGGCGGCCCGGGGTTCGCTGGTTCGGATCCCAGGCGCGCACCGACGCACTGCTTGGCAAGCCATGCTGTGGTGGCGTCCCATATAAAGTGGAGGAAGATGGGCACAGATGTTAGCCCAGGGCCGGTCTTCCTCAGCAAAAAAAGAGGAGGATTGGCGGATGTTAGCACAGGGCTGATCTCCTCACAAAAAAAAAAAAAAAAAAAGTATACCATTAGCAAACTTTGATGGAAATCTATTTTGCTTTTTACCTCCAGAGTGTCTTTATCCTTCCACCTTTCTCTCCTTTCCTGAATGCATCTCAAAAACCAGCATTAAACTTAGGATGTTATAAGATTGCATTTATGTTATGAACTCACCCAAGATACTGAACTGATAAGTGGGGAGTTGTCATCTGTTTGGGTTAAATATAAGTTGCTGGTAAGAGTTAATTGGTAGGAAATCTTTAATTATGGAAGACAAATGTATATTATTCTGGACATTTAATCTCCATACTTGCTCATAGAAATTCATCCAATGTGTAAGTTTCATTGGCCACAAAATCATACCTGCTTACAGAAAAAATTAAGATCTAAGTCATGAAATTGGATCATAATTGGTAAAATCAATTTCTTGACTAATGTCACAGGGGAATAAAGGTCTATCAAAGAAGAAAAAGAAAGAGAAATAATTCGATATTCAAACCAGCCGTGATTTTTTTTAAGAAATAAAGTTTATAGATGGGCAGTCAGTATTTAATTAAAACACAATGAAACGCTGAATAACTCTTTATAACAATGTAATACTATTCTTGTGACAAGCATTTCCATTATTTGGAGTCAATTTTACATCTTAGGTAAAGTCTCATTCAGAAATTCAATTCCATAAGCACAATTTGCCTTACTGCAGTTTACCATTCGACAACATAATTTATCTGAGGAAAATAAAACATTCTTTACATGTTCTGAGCCACTATCTCCATATGGCAAATGAAAATCTTAGTTTTGTTGAAATTAGGGCACATAGGATAAAAATAGTGACTCAAGCATTAGAGTTCTGCTTGTTCTGAGAATCATACTGCCCCAGAGGCATCTTTCACTATTCTACTCTTACTATATGCCCTAGCCATTACAAACACATCCAAAACACACTCATATTTGGCTTCTTACCTTTGCATAAGCTCTTCCAACTTTCCTGACACAATCCTTGCTTCAGTCCTTCCCTTTTGCTTAGCTAACTACTACTCAACTTTGAGTTTTTGTCAGCTACCAACGAAGTTAGGTATACCTTCTTCGATTCGTAGCACTGCACGTTATATCTAATGTGGCAATTACTATTCAGCACTGTAATTCAGACTACCTTGCTTGTCTCCCCTATCAGATTGAAAGATCCCTGAAGGTAGAGAAAAACTCTTAATTTTACTTCACCTAGAATTTTACTTCACAGTAAGAGACAGTTGAATGAATAAATGTATAAATAAGTAACTGACAGACAGGAATAAATGAATGAATGAATAGGTGAACATTAACTTAGAAAAGATCACATTATATTTATTGGAAACTTCATCTCACTCTTCACTTAAAATTTTGGTAACTGCTGACAAGAATCCCTACATATTCTTTATCACCAGTCTACCCAAGCGCAGACATAATAGGCTCTGGTATGTATTTTGGTTAAATTGCATCTTGTTGGATTTAACTCTACCCCAGATCAGTGATACTCAAACTTTAATATGCATAGGGATCACTCAAGGAAAAATACTAAAACTTCACATTCATAGGCCTACCATTATAGATTCTAATTCAATTGGTCTGGGGTAGGGTCAAGAACTCCAACTTCTTAAAAAATACTTAAAGTAAAGTATTTCATGTAGGTGATCCAAAGACCATATTTTGATAAAGATTCTTCTACTATACTATTCTAACTCACTTTTTTTTTGCATTTACTATCATGTCTAAGCTTATTCCACACTAAAACATCTTATGAATGTGCCCTGCCTTCTGCACAAGTCACTGATTCTACACAAGAAAAGTTAGGATAGAACCATGGAGCCGGCCACTGATTCCCTTTATAAAAATTATGTTGGATCATCAACACGGATAAAGCAGTAACTGTTCAAAAGCTTGTCTTTAAATCCATCCCTTACTTCTCCAACTTATTCACAAGTATACGTACATGACTTCCTTTCTCTAATCAATCCATAGCTTCATATCAAAGAAAGAAACGTGCTTGGTGGTACATGTCCTGTCTTCCATGAAACCATATAAGTTTGAACTGTTGCTCTTTCTTTGAGGCCAGTATAAAGTGGCATTTTTAAAAAAATGGTTCTAGAATTTTCCTAAGGACGATTACCAAGGGAAATTTTCCTCCTTCTTTTAAAATATATGTATGTCATCTAATTTTAATCCTCACAATAATAAATCCTTAGGTTTAAATCCTCATTTAAACCTAAGAAGAAAAACCCTGATAGTTTCATTCTTTAGATAAGAAATCAAGGGCTCAGAGAGATTAAAGAATTTAAGCAAATTCAAAGAAGTAAGTAATAAAATCGTGACCCGGGGCAGTCTAATTCCAGAGTTTGTGTTGATTTTTCCATTCCACCATACTACATTGGATCCTTGGGAAGCAGAAAGTGTTATCTAAAATACATCTACCTCTCATGTCAGCAGCCCTTGGAAGCCCAGTTACTTGCGGTAGTCATAAATAGACCAAAAGGAATCAACTGTTGATGAATCTGAGGAGCACAGCTTTGAATAATGCCAGACACTGCACACGCGGCCTGTGGCTGATCAAGGCAAAAGTGCTGTAAGTGTCCAGTGAGACAACATACCGAGTAACCACCTTGTCAAATGCATCAAACCTTGAGTTTACCAACAATGATCTTATCATTGTAGGAAAACAAGTGGTAATAAGACATTGTACTTGTCTTCAAAGTTTATAGCCTATTAAGGAATTGAAATGAGGGAACAAGATAGATTATCATGAGTCCAAAAATGGCAATCCCAGGATGACCTTTAGAGAGTCCAGAGATTGATGCCAACCAGGTAGATCAGGATAATTCCATGAAGAAGGTAGCATACAAACACACATGCATGGTAATACAGTCCACTTTATTCAAGTCTCCACCCTGTGAAGCTGTGGGGCTTCCTGCCTAGCAAACTCTCTCCACAGGCTTAAGCCAAGGATTCAATTTCATTTTAATTGCATTAAATCCCAAAAGAATAGGAAAATTGCAAATGCAGTCCCTGAGGTGAAAAGACTGTATTAGTATCAGCTTCATGCTTAACTGAAGCAGATACAAAATCCACTAATTAACAGAGGCAAAAAGAATAATTTAAGATTTTATTTAATTGAAAGCTCATAACTTATAACATGACAATTACTTAATTAGATCATTC
This sequence comes from Ceratotherium simum simum, assembly GCF_057802395.1. Lineage (NCBI taxonomy): Eukaryota > Metazoa > Chordata > Mammalia > Perissodactyla > Rhinocerotidae > Ceratotherium > Ceratotherium simum. The sequence goes on from NC_141906.1 coordinate 37,286,394, forward strand.
TTATATTAATCGCTCTCCCTCGTGCTTATAAATTCCATCTAGTTGGTTCACCATACCTAGGGATTCAATAAAGTTTTCTTAACTTGTTTTTGTATAGATAATCATTGTTCTACATATTCAGGGAATGGGTTCTACAGATTTTATCCTGAGTATCCACTATAAAGATAGAGAGGGAACAGCTGAAGGACAATTATATAAGAGTAGGAGGATGATATCAATTTTTTGACCATTCTTTTTTCTCCTGAAACTTTCTATCACCAAACTCTCAACTCTGGTAGTGGAATTGGAAGTTATTTGAACTCTAATTGTTGTAAAATATGAAGATATTTTACAACAGAGGGACCTTCTCTTTGTCCATAAATACTAGAAATATATATGGAGTTATCTTTAGTGACCTTTTGCGCAGAGATTATGACTATCGCCTCTGTTCCAAAGATCAGCAACTTCTTCGTAACATGGCACATGTGCCAAGTCTTCTGGCATCCAATCAACCATCGGTACTCTCTCTTATACTTGGTGCTGATTTTTCTTATTCTTTACCATATACTAGTGTGCATTTGTGTGTACACATGAGTAGGTTTGCACATGTGTGTGTGTATGCGTGTGTTGGATTGTGGAAGAATTAGTTAAGGAGTCTTTTATTTTAAATTTACTACTGTTTAAATTGTTATGTGTAATTTATCTCATACAGTAATATAACAGCATAATAGAAAACTTGGAAAGTGAAATATAAAAAACAAGTACCCTCACTACTCTAACCCAACTGTACTTATACTTTTTTGATGTTTGTTTTTTCATAGTTGTAATAATATTTTACCAATTATTTCTGTCCCGCCATTATCACTTTGTAACATACGCATTTACCCATGACTCCTGCAGAACTTTTGTCTTTTCACTCACATGCTCTCTCTCTTATTTTATCTATCTCCATCTCTATCTCTGTCTGTCTGTCTCTCCCTTCTGCATCTTTAATCTTTTCCTTGTCAAGCTGCCCATTTTTCCTCTATTCATTCCTCCCTAGTCTACCACTTTTTGGTTTTGGCCTCACTCCTCTACCGAAACTGTTCCAAGGCCAAAAATGACTTTCTACTTTCATAAATGCAATGGATACTTGACATTCTTATCCTTATCTTAATCTGTTTTCAGGATGTAACAGGAGATGGGAGTGAGTAGGCAAAATGTTATCAGAATCTGGGGCACGGGGTGTAAAGGAACTTGTTAGAAATTTTGAGATGACATAGTTTAAAGTGTTTGCATTTTTGCACTGAGATTCTTTCTCAGACTGGAGAGTTACAGAGGCTGGGACTGAGAAAATGACCACGCAGATATGATAGAATAAATCTGGTCCATTCTTCATTCTTTGCTCTTTTGGACTTGAAAGCTCAGGACCAATAATGCTATAAACAGAAGCTTCATTTTTGTGGCTCAGACTCAGTCTCTCCTCTAGTTCAGGCCCCATTAGCTTTCTACATTGACAATTATAATACCCTCTAACCAGTAACCCAGTCTCCAGACAATTCCTTCACTAATCTAACCTCCCTAGTCATGAGGATGACCTTTCACATTTGGAAATGCTGTATCATAAAATAAAATGACCAAAGTGTCACCACTTTCACCCAACTGTGGTTATAATTTTGTGATGTTTAGCTTGACATAATTATATCTATATTAAATAGATTAATTTTTGCTCTACTATTATCATTTTGCAGTAGTATAAGCATTTCCCCATTCCTCCTGGGAATATAGGAATGGAAAAGATTTTCCAGAGCACCTGAACTGAATCAATGTTGCTTCAATGCTACCAGAGCATTTATTTTAGGAACTGAATAATTGCAAGGTACAGATAACAAATAGTGGTAACTAAGAGCATTCCCTCTGGAACCAGAGTGCCAGGATTCAAATCTTGCCTAAAACTAACTCATTTGTGACTTGGAACAAGTAATTTGATGTTCCTGTGCCACAATGTCTGTATTGGAAAAGATATAATAATATTCATATCGTTTGTTGTGAGGATTAAGTAACATATTACACGTAAGTAATATAAGTGTTTAAAACAGTGTCTGGCACATAGTAACACATAGTCATTTATATATATATATTTTTTTACATTTTATATATATATATACACATTGCATCTGGAAAACATACGCGTTATATTTTATGGGAGAGAGGTAATTTAATGTAATAGAAAAAGCAAGGACTGGATTTCAGAAGACCTCATATCTAATCTAGCTCCAGCAATAGTTACCATGTAATTTTGGGCAAATGTCCCTAACTAGCTAATTACAATAGCCATTATATTCTACAGATTTAATGGATGAGAAAACTAAGGTATAGAGAGTCTCTTGACCAATGTTTCACAAATGGGAACAGAAACCAAGGACTCAAAGGTGATGCCCTACAACATTGCTGCCTCTGTAAAATACATGCATTGAATCAAGTGCTCTTAAAAATTCTTTGAAGAACGTCAATTACATGATACTCTAAAATAGCAACTACAACAATAAGTAAATGAATAAATACAGTTGTCCTACTCGATTAAAATTTATTAATTGAGACATTATTTAATACTTTTTATTATAGACATTCCTGGTAAAGAAGTAAAATCATGTCTGCTGATTACAAAAAGAAACTACTATCTCATTCTTTACTGTGAAATTCATTTTTCTTTTTCTATTTCTTAACAAAGTGCCAAGAATCGTAGACATTTAAGGATTGTCCATTTTTTTTCTTCCTTCTTGCCTGTTTGACTGTGATGGAAAATATATAATGAAAGCCTCTTTCTGTCAAGAACTGTTCCAGCGTATTCAGAAGCTCTGCTAGTAACAATAGACATCTTTATGTCAAAATTACCTTTTTTGAGGTATTTCCTCTTTCTTCTTTGATTCAAAAGCATGTTTTACAATAGCAGCACCATGCCTACATTAAGTATAAACTTCAGGAAGTACAATTGAATAGCATAATATGTTCAGTGCCAAAGTTCACACTTTCTTGAACCTTAGAAATGTCACCCTCTCTTGCAGGTTTCAAAAAGTGTCTCTCTAAGAGGAATATAACAAAGCTTCAAAGGTTTCAGACTCAGGCTCTAGGCTCCTGTAATTGGAGGGTGGATATCTTCCCACTCAAAATAGTGCCTAAAATAGACTAGAAATAAGCCAGATGGTCCTGACTAGAAGCTCAATGAGAAGGCTTATATATTAATAGGTCTCTAGTTATGAATTAAAGATAAAAATTATTTAAAATAGAAATACCATTACAGTCCAAGGAGAATTGCTAGAACTAGAAACAACTTTAGAGATATTTAAGCCAAATGCTTCCTTTTTAATCAAGAAACTAAAGTCCAGAGAGGTTATTAAGATCATGTCTTGCAGCAAGTTCAGGGAAGAGCAGAGACTGGAACTCAGGAGTTTTGACTCCTACTACGATGTAGCTTAATATATGTTTTTCATAATGTGCCATTTAACATGTAAAATCGACATCATGCCAGCCTACCAGAGATTGTCTTTCTATTGGTATTAGACATATTGTTTTGCTTTTGCTTTTAGAAGAACAAAATGGAGCATTCATGAACACTTGACTGCATATGAAGCTGTTAAAAATTCATATTTAAGCTAAAACCGAAGTGGGAGAAACTGTCAGCGATGCCACAGGGGAAGTGTTATGTCATTTCAGGAAAGGATTAATTTATTTTCAAATCTAAATGTAAGCAAAACAGTGGCTTTTCCTGCCTAAGGATCTGAACCTCCTTCTTCTCAGTGCAAGTCATCTGGATGCAATCACCAGAGAGAGAACCGATTCCACATGGGGAACACGAAGAGCTCTTGGATCAGGGACAGAGAGCTGTGGCATCCTGAGTCACAGCCAAATTTCACAGATCACGTTAAAAGAAAGCAAAGCAAAGCCTGTGTCGAAATCACATTACAGACTGAGAATATCAATACCGCACTTGGAACAAGCGAACAGGAAGAGACACACCGAGTCATAAAGGTTTTGCCATGAGAATTTAAAATCCTACTAAAAATCTGCTGATCTGGAATGGCAGCAATATGATATCAGCAGGAAAATTGGCTACACATTATTCCAAGCTCCTTGAATATTAGGAACCAGACGATGATACTGATATCATTTCTTAAAGCCTTAGAGCCATCAAGTATGGTCAAAATTGCATAGATAGACATAAATATGTATAGTTTTTGTGAGAGTAGATTTCAAACTTTGGGTTTAATCATTTTAAAAAATTATTTGTTATCCTCATAAATACCTGAGCTAAAAATATCCAACTTACCCTCTTGATGTTGTTAAAGAGACAGAGATATCAAGCCTGGGTAAATCCTACCTGCTTGAGACTCAAGATTTTCATAAGGAGACACAATAAGAACAGTTAAGGAAGTGCAGCTCCCTACTATACTTCATAAGCACACACACACAGACACACAGGCCCGCCTCTTCCCGGATTTCCAACTGGGAGTGTTCTAGATTGCTATAGAATGAGAAAATCAGAGATTAAGTGGAAGATGTCATGTGGTCCAACCCCACAAATCTAAACCCAGAGGTATGTGGCTGCCCAGCCTCTTCTTGGCAATTGAAGAAATCTCGATTTGTTTTCCCTTCTATATAATTGGTATTGAATACATGTTGTGTTTTGATAGCTATATTACAGGTGTCATTTTTGGGTTTTCTTTTTTTTGTTAACTTTTCTTATAAACATTATCATGTGCCATGTGGTGCTTGTGTACTCTAACTGATTTTCTCTATTCAAACTTCTGAAACTTTTATTTTGTATAACACGACATATATCATTTGGTGCAAAACATCATTTATCTAATTTATGTAAGAGGTAAATTTCCATATTTTCTCTTTGTTATTATCAAGAATAATCCAAATAATCACTAAGGTAAATTAGACGTTATTAAAAATGAAAATTATAGATATGTATATATATACACCCATATATGCATATAAAATGAAAATTATATATATGTATATATACATATATGCATATAAAATGAACTCTATATGTTATACAGAAACATAATTATGATAGAGTATGTCCACTAACTTCTAGAGATTAGTGCCAGCTAAAGAAAATAGGAAACACAATATCTAAAGTTCACTCTAATTTTTTGTAGTTTTATTGAAGGTTTAAATCAGAGATTACAAATTAGTTCTATCTTATACGCCAACTCAATTAATTGTTAGAAGCAATTTTGGGAAAGAGTCTGAGACTCCATCTGCTCTCAGTAGGAAAAGATGTATTTGAAAAAATATGCCTGCCATGGCTGATGAAATAGGAAGTCAGGCCATGTGCCCCATGTAATGACAATCTAAGGACATAGAGAACATCATTATATGCTCAGAATTATGTTGAGTCTGGCACAAAATTTCTTGAGAAATACAAATCATGACTACTGTCCTTATAGACTGTGTATTTTAAAGAAAAGTCCTATTTGTAAGAATCGACTAGGACATATGGAGTTTCATATAATAAAAGAATGACTTCTGCAGTAGATGCCAGACATGCTGAAAGAGTTCAGAGGCTTATGTAAGCAATCAGCATCACAGCAATACACAGCCACCACGATATGACAACTGAGAGACAGGTGGTGTGGTTCCCTGGCTGGAAAACAAACCTGTGTTGTAGCCATGAGAGCTCCGAATCTTAACCACTAGACCCTCAGGGCTGGCTATTATTACTGTACGCTGCCTTATATTTGATAGAAGAAGTAATTATGGAAGAATATCTCTCCTTGGATAGGTTTCAAGATGCCTCAATGCAAGTAAACACAAGAAGGTGAGAGGATGACCAAGAAAAGTTGAGCTAACACCATCACTAACTACAAAAAGAGTAGGAAACAATGATTGAAAACCTATGGGATGGGGACTACATGAAGTAGTTTACCCACATTATATCATGAAATCAACAAATACTATTTACCCTTGTCACTTGATAAAGAAACTCGTTGAGTGTGAGTAACTTGTCCATTATGACAGAGTAAGTAAATGACAAAGCAAGAATTCAAACTCAAATCTGTCTCCACAGGCCATGTATCTCTCCCCACTGCACTAAATGCCAAATTGTCCACGGTTCTATTTTGTTGTTGTTGTTTGCCTTAACTAAATAATGGCATGAATTCAGACTGTTTTGGATATCATAGAGAAAAGTAAACAGTTGTTTAAATGTGAAATGCTAACAGCAGGGGCATGATGAGACATCACTCAGCATCTACTCAGGAAGAAAAAAAGCTATTCTTTATTTGAAAGCCCCTCTTCTCAGTGGAAGAAACAGGGGAAAAATCAGACACACTAAGGATTTTCTACTCTACCTGGGTCTTCTTAATCTTTCAGCAAACAGTGCCATGAAGAGGAATGTCAATCAATTGTAACTTCAGAGATTTGGTGTCCTTTTCACAGTGAGCACAGCAACTGGAAACAAAAGCTTATTATGTCCAGCTTCTTAGTACTTGGCATGTTGATCTCAGAAAAGACAGGGGGTTGAGAGGCAGCATGCTAACCTGTAGATACTTTATATGCATACATTCATTGAAGATAAGTTCGTTTATCTAGGTTCAATAGCAAATACATGGATTGGGTTTATTTTGCTGCTTGAATATTACATAACAGAAGGGTAGGTAGTAGTTTGAAATTTGATAGGCCTTTTTTTTTTTAACAAATGCCATTAATTCATAATTCATCCAAACAAATATTTGTCATGATAAGAAAGAACCATCCTACAGTCTGAAAACATTAGCTATATCAGTCACTCAGAGTTTCAAAACCTTCCAGTGACTCTCCATTTTGCTTGGAATGAAATGCAAAGTTGTCATAAGATCCTACAAAATCAGGCAGTCTCTCCCACACCATTACCAATTTGATCTAACTTCCTTCTACTATCCCTCTGTTAGGAAGCTCTAGATGATATATCCTTGATCGAGGACCATTCCTTTTGCCAGGAATGCTTTTCTTGTATATATCAACATGCCTCACTCTTTTACCTCTTTCAGATCTTCACTCACCTTACCAAGGAGGCCTCCCCACCATACTATTTAAAATATTTAAATAATACCTCCTCCTTGGTGCTCCTTAAACTCCTTTCCTCCTTAGTGTTTTTCCCCATAACACTTATCACCTCCTATCTATTGTTCATTTGTTGGTTTATTTATCTTTTTTATTGTCAATCTTTCCTTGTAGATTAAAAGCCACACAAGGATAGGGTTTGTTGTCTGTTTTGTTTATATCTGTATCCCCAACTCCTGGAACTGTGCCTAGCACATATGAGGTGTTCAATAACTATTTGTTTAATAAATGGGTAAAGGAATGAATGGATGGTTGAATTCAAGGGAGGATCCAGGAGACAGAAAGCCAAGTTAGCACAAGTTCAAAGGACAAAAGGCAGGACTGATCTTGTGTTTGAAGGCTAGAAACAAGGGGCGATGAACATAAGGATAAGTGGTGTGAAATGAGGGCAGGGTGGTAAGCAGAGGCTAGGGCTTCTAGAGTCCCATGGACTGTGGAAAAAATTTTGGACTTCACTTTAAGTGAAATAGGAATTCTTTGGAAGTTTAAGGAGGAGAGTGATGAGGACTAATTCGTATTTTAAAAGCTCACCTTGGCTACTGTATATAGAGTTAGTTACATGAAGGCAAGAATGGAACTACTGCAGATGACAAGCTGAGAAAAGGTGATGACATTTACCAGCAGGACAGTAGTGGAGAGATTCTGATATGCTGTTGGGAAGATTTTTGAGAGTTGCTGAAGAGTGAAGGAACTAGTTTTTCTGGGATCAGCTTCTCTTATGATCATCCACTCTTTCAACACATAATTGAAATGGAGAACTTTGCTAGCCACTGTGGGGGAATACAAAAATGGCTTACAATCAGGGATTTTTATATAATTGCATTGGCTAAGTTTTGAAAAAGTTATTTCCTCTTTGGAAATTTGGTTATAATTACAATAAACTATTTCTACAGGGAAAGAGAACTTACATTCTTGGATAACCTATGTTATATCAAGGATAGGTGCTTTATATGAATGATCTTATTTAATTTAATCATTTTACCAACCCTGACAGATAAGATGACTGAGTTACAGAGGGATGAACTAATTTTTCCAAGAACAAGTAGATATATAGTGGTAAAGTAGAAATTCATACTTGCTGGCTCCAAATATCCTGAATTTTCTTCCATACTACATTCAATATGGCAACAACCATGGCTTCATAAGGTAATCCAGGCATTTCCTTACTTGAGAAACACACACATACACACAGGCAGAGGCACTCACACACACATACACATGCATATACTTACATGCAATAAAATAGAAAAAAGAAATCAAACATAATTAAAACAGTATAGCCTTAAAAAAAGTTATAGACTATCCATGAATGTGTTTTTAAAGAAGTCAATGATTTAGGTATAATTTAATATTGTTCTCTGTTTTTAATTATTCTCAGTCATTATTTAGTTTAAACTCATCTTTGACCTCAGGCATAAGTAGAATATTTCTTTCAACTTACCATGGCTAGCCTTATACTTCAAGTTAAAAACATTTCCTGTGGCATGCTTCTAATGATTTAGAGGACAGAATTAAAACAGCTGTTCCTGGTTTTTAATTCTGTGAAGATAAATGATTCTAGGACTTTACTTAAAATTAATCAAAGAGCAGAGTTTACTTTGCCTTTTTAGAACTCTGCTTTTGACAGAAGATACTGAAGGGGAGGAAGACTATCCTCTACCCACTCTGGGTCCTTTCTGGCTGGGCTACAAATTAAATTGACATGAGACCGAACAGTAGGAGAAAATCAAACAAAGCTTTATAACATGTATACATGGGAGAAACCCGGAAAAACTTGGTAACTCAACAAAATGGCGGAGGTTCTCATCTTATATAGCATATTCAGGTAAAGAAAAAGGAGGATGTTGTGGTGGCAGGAGTCAGTTATGGGAGATTACCAGAAAGCACAGTAAACAAGAGTATGCAGATTTAAATCCTCGCCTTCCACACTGATAAGAGTTTCTAAAGATGAGGTCATCTCCCTTCTTCCTGGTACAGAGAGGCAGATACCTTTACAAATGGAGATTTCCCTTACAAATGCAAATGTTTGGTAAACAGAACTTTGATAAGAATGGGCTTAGCAAGTACCCTCCCAGTCTATCGATACCCGAGTTATCTATGGTGATGGCCTGTCCCTGGGACAGGCCTCTTATCTTAAATTCTTTTAGGTAGTTTGTGGGAGGGTCAAAAGTCCTTCGTGATTCTGAACCTTTATTGTCTTCAGCACGAAATAATCCAATACCAGAGTGACACATTTTGGGGCAGCCTGCCCTGAACCCCATCAGTACACTATGAAAATATTTCCCATAAAAGGCAAAATAGTCATTAGTCTCCTCTGTCATCCATTCCTAACTCTTCTGATTTCCCTCCTATAAGACTATCAAAAGTAAGAAATTCCTTCCCATAATAACACCATGTTATCCATTGAGTTGTGTCCTCCTCCTCCAAAAAAAAAATCTATTGAAGTATCTCAGAATGTGCCCTTATCTGATAAAAGATTAATGCAGATATAATTAGTTAAGATCAGGTTCTCGTGGAGTAGGGTGGGCCCCTAATCCAATTTGACTAGTGTCTTCACATGGCCTTGTGAAGACAGAGACACAAAGGGAGAATGCCGTGAGCTGATGAAAGCAGAGGTTGGAGTTATGCAGCTGCAAACCAAGAAACACTAAAGATTGCCAGCAAATTATCAAAAGCTAGGAAAAGACAAGGAAGGATTCCCCTACAGCTTTCAGAGGGAGTATGACCATGCTGATACCTTGATTTCAGACTTCTAGCCTCCAAAACTGTAAGAAAGTAAATTTCTGTTATTTTAGGCCACTCATTTTGTGGTAATTTGTTTCATCAGCCCTAAGAAACTCATACACATTATGATAAATTTGTATATCTCTTATAGTTCACATCATTTTTTCATGCATTGTATTAAATTCAATTCTCAAAGTAATGCTTTTTCTTACGTATATTTTAAATATATTGCCATTTCCTTAACCTGGTACTTATTCCTCAATGTCTGCTCGGCTCTTTCTCTCACTTTGTCGCTGTCTCAGTTGGAATGTCACCTCCCAGAAAAGGCCATCCTCTCCACCCTATTTAAAATAGCACTTCACATCATTGCTATCCTCTCACTCTGCTTTATTATTTTCATCCTACATAGAAACCCCTGACATTATATAGTATATTTGTTTTTGTATGTGTTTATTTTCTGATTCTCCAGACTTGAGTGTAGGTTCCACAGGGAAAGGAATTTTGTCTTTTGCTCACGTCTGTATTTCTAGTACCTGTAACCGCGATTTACACTGTAGGCATCAACATAAGCTTTAGAGATTAAACAAAACAGTCATCATTTTACATACAAGGAATTCGTTCTTGGTACCAATTTAAAATTAGAAAGGACCAATAAAAGCTATCCAATGATGGAAACTGCATATCTGAAGGAAACACAGTCTAAGTCTAGCTCATCTGAAGGCCAGGCATGTTATTGTTGTTTCTAAGTTGCCTTCTGAAAAGATTACTGCTTCTAAGGGACTAGCTCTTCAGATTGTTTTATACACACCAGAAGTATATTTTCTATTATCTAGTTCTAAAGATCTTCTCCTTGCAAGTTCAAAATGGAAACACGGCTTCATTTTCATAAAACAAATTTTTCTTTAAAGAAGAATGTCAACGGAGATTACTAATGAGCTTTTCTTATAATAAGAGCTTTTAAATTGCATCGTAAAAACTCTGAATTCATTCATCTATTCATTCTTCAATTAAATATTGTGCCCCTGCTCTGGGGAAAAACTCAGGCTGAGTGCTATGAGGGATTTAAAGACAAGTAGCAAAGAGTCCCTCTGCTATAGTCTCATGGAAGAGATAGAAGAGATAGGTACATAAATCAATATTATTTTAGTTAAGAAGTGATAAATCTATAAGAGAGACAACATAATGTCAGGGGAAAAAAGAGATGTGAAGCCAGAGCTGTGTGGTTTCATCTTATTGAGTTTTGATGCTCTATTTCTTCTCCTTACCCTCAGTCCTAAGGAGTGTAAGGCCTTTCCATTGGTTTTATTGTCTCGGTGTTTCACCATACTTGTTTGTTCCCTTAACTCTGCCAACACCTCTGTAAATTCATTCAAGTCTATTCATAAAACTACTTCATTTGAACCTCCTGGGAGGAATTCTATTTGCTGTGATATAACTGCTGTACTTAGCATATTTCCTGGTCCATAGTGGGCACTCAGTAAATGGTAGCTACTGTTATCACAGATTGGACCATTCCTAATAACCATGTAGCCAAACGTAGGCAGACATAAATTGCTACTGCAGATGCTCATTCAACGACATTAATCTTGAACTATACCCCTCTGACCCTCCCACTGACCCACATACAGATGGTAACAGTAAGTAAATGTAATGGAAATATTCATTATGAATATATATGAAAATATCATTATATTTTTAAGGAAATTATTTTGAGTTGCCCATTTTAATCTTTCTCACAAGTACTATAACATTTTATTTCCATCATTTGAGATTAATATCGTTGCTAACTGGATATTTTTTCAACTTGTGCTATCCACCTCTACAATGATAAAGCAATCACTTTATTTTTAAAAGATATTTTCAATTATGAAAAATAAAATTAGTAAAAGAGAAGAAATGTAAAAGCAAAGAAACCAAATCTAAAACAAAACCAGACCCAGGAAGAACTTGGGCACCGCCCTATCCAACATGAAATTAATGAGGTTTTTGTTATTGTTCTTCTTTGTTTCCAGGTTGCATCCTTCCTGAGGAAAATAGACCAGCTTTTTGAATAAGCGTTTCCAAATTATGTTAACAATGGGGATATGAATCTTCAATATTAAACATGGTAGGACTATTGGCAGGAGATAAACTCAAACACATCTAAAATGTAAGGCATATACTTCTTTACAGTTCTCTGAGGATGAACAAAGAAATTTAGAAAGAAGAAAATAAAAATAAAAGCGGGGTATCATAAGTAACCGACTTCCCTGTATCCATCTTCTCTACTCTCCTCTGAACTACAAGCTGTTACTCACACTTGAGCCTGCAGGCCTGCAAGTTTCCATGACAAAATCCAAAATCAGTTAGGGAAAGGCTGCAGCCTGGAAGAGGAGTTGGGTAAAGGAAAGGGTAGGAGATTTAGATTTAAAAGGACCCAGGCTCTAGGAAGAAAAGGAAGTAGAAGTTAGATAAAAAATAGAGTGGCAGGTGTCACTCTGAGGTAGTTAGAGGGACATAAAGCGATATCCCATAGCACAAGGGTCACCGAGGCCTTCTCTCTGGGATTAGTGCAATGGAAATAGAGAATTAGCAAGAGACGCCGGGTTGACAAATCATACCAAGAGTCTCCAATTCTCCAGCTCCCTAACATTTAGATAATAATATTGTGAGATAATAAGACTGAGAACTTAGAGTTACTTGTTGAATAAAAATCATTTTCTAGGTTTTTTATATTTGTGCTCACTTGGTAAAGGAAAGGGACTAACCATCCCACCTTCCATTCATCAGCAAAAACACCATTGATATGGGCAGCAATATGGTGAAAAAAGCCACCTCTCAGAATGATCAGCAAGGCTAATTTTCCTCAAGGCCTTTTTATCTTGCCAAAAGGAAGCTATTGGACTTTTATCTTCCTAAAGGACACCACTGTGGGATTAAAAAAATAGGAGATAAGGAACCTAGTACCTGGGTTTCATGGACAGATGAAACCCAGAGCTCAGAGAGATTGAGTAACTTGCTCAGGATAACTCAGCTAGGAAGCGGTAAAAGCATGATTCTCTTTCTTACTCCAACTGGGACTATTTCCGCACTGCCTCTCCATTTGAAGATGTGGGCCATTAAAGATCTCAGCACAATGTAATTATTACTTTTCCCCCTATTAGTATATCATGAATTTAGTCAGGTAGTCTCAGATATGGATAAAATTAACACAGATTAGTGTTGTATAAGTCTTAATATTTTAAAGCATTTCACTTTTACCTACCAAAATGTGCCTTTTATTTTGAGTTGTCATCAGGAAAAAAAAATTGATACTTACTAGCAAATAGAGCAAGTGTCCATTATTTCACTGGTTGAAACTTATCCTAAGTAAACAAATATTAAAATAAGAAGTACATTTGAAAGAATAAATATACTTAAAAAATTTTTAGCCTGCAGGATTAATTTTAATGATAATTACATTTTTATTACAGATAATAAAATGATTAACATTTTAAAAGTCCTAATAAAAAATTGTAAGGCATTAAACTTTAAAATGCTTGTTGTAAATTAACGATTGGCCTTTGGCATTTTCTACTAATTTTCTGTCTTAAGAAGAATTGAACAAGGTAAGTGTTTTGTCTGAATCAAGCATCTCTTATATCAGACTATACAGTTAAAAAGCACATAATAATTATAAAAATGATATAGTGCTCTCCAATTTTGTTCTCAGAATCCTCTTCAGGAGCTCCTGTGAAAAACAGACAAAGAAATAGAGAATCTGGAGGGTGACGTTATAGGCTGAATTGTATTCCCCTCTCCAAATTCATATGTTGAAGCACTAATCCCCCAGTACCTCAGAATGTAAATGTATTTTGAGATAAGGCCTTTAAAAAGGTGACTAACTTAAAATGGGGCCATTAGGGTGGGCACTAATCCAGTCTGACTGGTGTCTTCATAAGAAGACCAGGTAAAGACATACAGAGAGATACCAGAGGTGGCTTACACATAGGGATGACCATCTGCAAGCCAAGGAGGGAAGCCTCAGAGAAAACCAAGCCTGCCAGCACCTTGTACTTGGACTTCCAGCCTCCAGAACTGGGAGAAAATAAATTTCTGTTGTTTAAGCCACCCAGTTTGTGGTATGTTGTTATGGCAAACCTAGCAAACTAATACACACTGTATGTATTTATTTAGTTACTTTTCATAGAATGCATGGAGAATGTGATATTCTGGCTAACTTTAAGGAAAAACATCATTCATATGAAGATTATTCATTTTTAACAATTTATATGTAACATCATAGAAAGAATTTCAACCATATTAAATTGTCATTACAATAACACTTTAAAAGCTTAAAGAATGCATGTCCTCATGAGAAAAGTCAACTATTATGGAACATATTTTTTTTGCAAAATATGGTAGAAAAAATTTATATTGGTTTCATTCAAACCTATGAACAAAAAATGTCCAAGATATAACTAATATAGTATCCAAAATTGTGTATGAATGGCATAATGATAGAATAATTATGTGACCTAACCTACTCACGTGCTTATTTGGCACCCGTTTATTCAGCAACAGTGATGAGATATCATAATATAGAGCTGTGCCGTCCAATATGGTAGCCTCTAGCTACACATGGCTATTTAAATTTAAATTGATTCAAATTAAATAAATTTAAAATTTCATTCCTCAGTGTACTAGCCACATTTCAAGTGCTTAATAGCCATATATGGCTAGTGGCTGAATTATTGGATAGTGCAGATATAGACTATTTCTATCATTGCCAACAGTTCTATTAGACAGAGAGCTAAAGGATCCAGAAGTCCTGTGTTTATGTCCAGGATTTTCCATTTACCAGTCATTTAATCTCTCTGTAACTCAATTACTTTATTTGCAAATAGGGAGCAATGAGTAAACCATTTCTCAAAAGATTAATTGAGAAATATTGTACATATCCAGTGTTGTGCTATGCTGAATGAACGTAGCACTGAATCAGATATGGATCCTACTTTGAAGGAGAGTATATTGCATAAGGGAGATAAAGCTTGTCAACAAATAACTATCACACAAAACAGAATGTGAGAGAGACATAATTAATAGGGGACTACAGAGATCTCAAAAGATTTCCCGCATTGCCTGGTATGAAGTCCAAACTCTTAACAAGTCCTTCATGATCTGGTCTTCTGGTCTCTTGGTTATTTATTTATTTGTTCGTTTGTTTTGTCTCTTGTGAGGCATCACCTTTCTTTATCCTACATTCTACCTAGATTTAGAGATTTTTTTTTTAATTTAATTTTTCAAATAGGTCAAACTTCACTTTCAGACTTTGCTCACTCTCTCCTGGACTGTAACACAGGGTGGGCTGCTCCATTTTGACTCCTAGCTCCTTTCGGCCCTTCACCTGGCTGAATCAGCCTTTATCTCTCTTTGCAGACACCATTTCTTCTCAGAACTCTCTCTGAATCCTAGTGATCTATCATCATGATTATTATATGTGGTTGAAATGTCCTATAAACTGAAATGGCCTTTCTTCCTACTGAATGTAAACTCTGGGTAATTAGGAATCGTTATTCTCTTGATCACCATTACACCATAACACCTAGCACTGTTGCTGACTCATAGTAAGTGTCCAATGTGTTGACCGAATGAAAGCTAAGGGAGAGAGAAATGCTTTCAGCTGATGAGGTTGGGTATATTCATGAATCATCAAGGAGATGGTTTTCAAATGACCTTCTTCAAATATTATTTTTTTTTCTTTTTCTACTCAACCGTGTTGTGTGCACTACAAACAGGTGCTAGGTCTCTTTTTCATGTCTAATATAGAACTTAGCCCATATTTTGATTCCCAAACTTAATGTATGCATAATTTATCTACAATTTGTCATTTAATTCAGGGCATGATACTCATACAAAGTGGAGTCGAAAAGAAAATAAGTACTTAGTCGTTTACTCTATGCCTGGGAACATTCCAGCCCTTTTATATGGATTATCTCATATAACACTTGCAACAACCCTGAGAGTTAAGTATTATATGCATTTGATAGATAGGTAAATGGAAGCTAAGAGAGGATAAGTGGCTTGTCAAATGTCATACAGCTAGTAAATGGTGAAACTGGAGGTTGAACCAGGTCTGTCTGATTTTCGAGATGATTCATATTCCACTAGAATATTAAGGTGACTATTAGAGATTATGATCTCATTTCTCAACTGTAAGTAAAATTTATGTAAAAATCATGGGTTTTTTCCCCTTGGAGGCAGGGTAATGGACTTCTGACTTTTTTAGGTAATTATTTCACCCATCTATTACTTCTGTTGTCACAATCAAATGTCTTAAAGATATACGTGAAGCTAATTCTGTTTATAGTCTTCTTGTGCATAAATATTTGATTGATCCAGACAATTTGTTTTAGTTTCTCAGATTCCATCTCTCCTGAAATCTTTTAGTTGACAATTTACTGTATACAATAAAAATATTATTTTCTAAATAAAAGAAAATAACAGTTTATATCAAGGAGGAATGTTCACTACTCTCTTTTTCCTTAGGTTGTGTGTACATATGTGTGTATGTAAGGAATCTGAGATAAAGCACATTTGATAAAAATCTCTGGGTAAAGATGATTCTTTCTGAATATTTTGTAATTTTTTTTCATTTATTAATGTTTGAGGAGATTTATTCAGCTTAAGCTAAACTGATATGTTATTCATATTAACTGAAGCACATAAAAAATGTTGATTTTTAGCTCCATAAGATCTTTTTACAAATTCACTAGGAAGTAGGCTATAACTCATTGCCAATGCATTATCAACTCATTAGAACATGAAATTTATAAGAATCTTCATTTGGCTCAAGGGAGAAAGGGTGTTACATTTTCTCACAGGTAAGGTGAAGGCTAAATATACCACAGACACATTAGAACAGAGACAGATCAGTATGTACTCAACATTTTAAAGGATAACTTGAAATCTCTTATAGATGGTTGCTCCATTCCATTTTATTTTATTTATTTATTTTTTAGTTCTTTTTTTTTTTGCGAGGAAGATCAGCCCTGAGCTAACATCCGTGCTAATCCTCCTGAGGAAGACCAGATCTGAGCTAACATCTATTGCCAATCCTCCTCCTTTTCTTGTTTTTTCCCCAAAGCCCCAGTAGATAGTTGTATGTTATAATGGCACATCCTTCTAGTTGCTATATGTGGGACGCGGCCTCAGCATGGCTAGAGAAGTGGTGCGTTCGTGCGCGCCCGGGATCCAAACCAGGGCCACCAGCAGCGGAGCACGCACACTCAACCCCTAAGCCAGGGGCCCAGCCCCCGGATTGCATTTTAATTCTCTACAAATTTGCCCCTCAAGCATGAGAACATTTAATTTATTTTGCAAAATAAACATTCAACATGATGGCTGGAAAAAGTAACCATGTTCCTAACATTCTCAGTGATATCTGTCCTATCAAAAAGCCTTTCACTTTTCTCATCAAATGTCTAAATTCCAGGCCCTTCCATACCGTCTTTAAAATTGTCACAAGTTAGGAACATGGTGAGAAAAGAGTCTATTGTCATTCCCAATGTTGTTCACTGTGTCATTCAAGAATCCACTTTGGCCAGTTTAGCAGATCAAATTGGTCATGTCCAGGGAGAGAAAAGGAATAAGGCCGATGGAGACTGATAGCATCAGACAAATATAAATATAAATATAAAGCTCCAATCAATCATACGTTCATTTTGCAAACATGCATCTAAAACTCACTCTGTGCTAAGTACTTCATAGGTACTGTAGATACAGAGAGGAGGAGGACGCAGTCCCTGCATTCAAGAGACTCCTTCATAAGTCACTACAAAATACAATAATGTGATTCTAGCAGTACATTAGATAATATCTATAGCTTGGATAGCATACTCCATGGTACAGGCAATGTCCTCAATAAATATTAGGGCATTATTATATATACTATAATATTATAAGCATAATTATGTTATACATTTGTATATATTATACATGCTATATGCCATGTACATGCTATATGCTATATGCTTGCTAATATTCTTAAAAGCAGAGTTTTTGAAGTTCTGAAAAGGAAGTAATGTGTTATAGTTAAGACGAAGAAGGAGAGTCACCAAACCTCTCACAAAATGGTTGAGAAAGTAGGTGGATCTTAAGAAATATATTAGATTGTATTAATATGAAAATGAGGAGTAAAATTTTGAAGTAGACATATAAGCAGTAAGGCAGTGTTACACCTGGGAAAGAGGAACTTGTGTCTTAAGTCCTGAACTTTAGAGGGCCAACCCCCATCCTTCCTCAGGTCATACTACTCTCCACCCAGAGCCCGCACCACACCTTCTAGGCCACACTCTGGATAACAGGTCACGGGAGTTCCCAGCAACTACACAGCCCTCTTTTCCACCTCTGTTCTCCTGAGTGCAGACTGCACCATCATTGTCATAACTCTATTACTGAACGGAGGCCAAGGCTTGGTTTTTAGTGAGGAGTGTGGCTGAAGCTTGGATTAATTGGCTGGGTTGTTCAGATGTGTGGGCTTCAGAGCACGGACCAAGAGTGAGGGCTTAGGGTAATTTCTCCTTGTGCTGCCACACTCTAGGGTAGAATTCTGAGGGAAGAAGAGAATTCTAAATTTGGACTGAGCCTTCAAGATCATTATCAAGGTTCATTTCTCAAAGTAGGAAGACAATGTCTATTTAATAGTTTGATAAACGATTTTCAGTTTTTAACTATTTTGACACATGGTAGGTGGACTTCCATTTGGATGTTTGCCCAAGGTCCTGAATATGTAAAGGATGGGCTTGTGACCTAACCAGAAAGTAAAGTTGGCCAGGTCATGGTGTATGGATCTATGTGACAGAAAAATAGAAAAGAGAAATGAATAGTGGGGAGGAAAGGGTGACTGGAAAGTGACATTTAAATCAGATCACAAAAGACTGATGCTAAGGAGTATAAATTTTATCCTAGAGGGTGGCGTGGTAGTCAGAATAATGGCTTCTATGCCCAAGTTTCTAAAACCTGTGAGTATGCTACTTCACCTGACAAAAGGAATTTTGAAGATGTGATTAAATTTACAGATTTTGAAATAATGAGATTACCCTGGATTATCCAGAAGGTGCTTATCTAATTACATGAGTCCTTAATAGCTGAAAACCTTTTCCAGCTGTGTTCAAAGAGACAAAGATATGGGGATAGAAGAAGTGTGAGAGAGATTTAACATTGCCAACCTTAAAGCTGGAGGAAGGCACCATGAGCCAAGGAAGAAAAGTGACCTCCAGGAGCTAGAAAGGGCAAGAAAACAAATTCTCCCCTGGAGCCTCCAGAAAGTAATGCAGCCCTGCTGATGTCTTGATTTTAGCCCTGTGAGACCCATGTCAGACTTCTTACCTCCAGATAATAAATGTGTATTATTTTGTCTCTAAATTTTTGTTAATTTGTTACAGTAGCAATAGAAAAGTAATATAGGCAGCATCGCTGAATGTTTCCAGGAAATCTTACTAGGAGTTAAAAAGTAATAAATTCCTGTTGCAACCTTTAGGAATTATTTTGTCACAAATAATAAGGAATGCTGACAAATAGTGGCTTACGTGAGTGGTGTATTTTTCGGATCTAACAAGCCCAGAGTTAGGAGCTCTGAGCTAGAGCAGCTGTGCAAGGACCCAGGATCCTTCTATCTTTCTGCTCTCCTATCCCAATAATTCAATTTTCATGCTCATGGTCACAAGATGGCTGTTCCTAGGGAAAAGAAAGTCACAGAAGGTTAGCATTTTATGTGGACAGGTTGCCAGAGTTCTGATAGTAAGGATGAACCAGGAAAGGGATATTGGGAAGATAAGGCAGGTTTCTGAATCGTAGGACTTCTCAAAGCCCTTAATAAGTTAGTGTACACTGTGACTCTCCAAGAGGGACATATAGCATTTCCCAAACTTATTTAAATAAGAACAAATGAGTTTATTTATTTTCATATGGAGGAAGACCTCACTAGGCTAGTATACGGCACAGTTTGCAAAACACTATTATAATGAAGAGCCATCAAATGATTCCAAATAGGGGAACAGCCTGATCCAATATCACTCTGATAGCAGAGCGGCCATGGGCAATAGGGAGATAGCTCTTTGTATATCTACGCTTATGCTGCACTCAGAGTGCAACCCAGCCCCAAGCAGCGGAGGGTGACTAAATATTCCCTAGCATTAGGTTAGGCCAGTAAGTGCTTTAAAGTTCTCAGAATCTTCTCTCTTAAAGTGCGTAAAATTGTTCAGCAATGCAACTTATTAATTGAATAATTGTTTCAATAATTGTTCCAAGCATCTAAAGAAACTAATTTACCTTTGTCTTAGTTATTTAGATACATTGGAAAGCCTTTAGGAAGATAATACTCTAATCATGATTTTTCTTTTAAAGTGGGAAATACTATAGAGAACATTGAATGAATCCTCAGTAGTACTGAGGAGAGAACTCACATTCAAAGATTTGACAATCTGTCTATGATTATACAAGTATCTGGTGGTGATCTTAGGGCTAGAGCCTAGTTCTCTCAATACCCAGAAGGGTGGTTTACTTATGGGACCATTAATCAGTGAGCTTTTACCTGATGTAGGCACTATGTTTCAGGGGATAGTATTAGAATACAATGCACTTGTATGGATAGACTGTTTTCCCTTCTCTAAAATAAAGCCACCATCTCCTACCTTCCACTGCCTCCATGGAGTTTAAATGGATGAGTTTTGCAAATGTCTTTATGATGATAATAAGGTTCTGCTTTATTTCAAGTATTTTTCTGTTTGGAATTAAATAGAAAATTACCTCACTGCTGCAATTCAGGTACCTCGTGTGGACACAGTTGTATATTCAGTAACATATTTTAACATAACATGCTCTGTTCATCCCCTATTTATTTATTGAGCAATTGTTAAGGACAGAGCCCTGTGCTGGGCACTGAAGATACAATGTGTGGGACACATGGTCCTTCTCCTCAAAGAGATTTTACTTTGGGTAGAGAGACAAAAATGATTCAGAAACTGGAGACTAAACCTGCAAGGCGACTAGCGGTTAAGAAAAGGAATGAGATTTAAGTGGAGGGCAAATCATAAAAAGAGCTCTGTTTAAGACAGACTTTGGAAGCATCAAAGGCTATTCAGGCCTCAGAATTACATCACTGGGACTCAAGAAGAACTACAGAGTACAGGCTTGGCTTACCAAAGAAGAAAAAAACAAGAAAATAAGACTTTCTTCCCTCAGCTGCACTCAGCTGCCCCCTCTTTGTGTTCTCCTAACACCGTGGGCACATCGCTAGCTTTGCCATTGTTTCAATATTTTGTAATACTCTGTTTATCTGTGTAGTCAAGAAGTTTTTTGATTTCCTATAGGTAATTAACCAATGCTCTTCAATTCTTATCTTTTCCATGCCAAGCAGAGTGCCAAGCATATGTTAAGTACTTGGTCAATGTTAATTAAATGAATTATTAAGGTATGAAAGCATTTCAGGAGAGAGGATTATTCCTCCTTACTATTTTTATTCCTATGAATGTAATACCTATAGGCATTCAAACCCTCCTTAGCTGTCTGAGAAGCAGCCCGCAGGTGTGGAAAATATATTGGAAATATATAGTCAGCGCACTCAAGCACAAATTCCATTTCTGCCACTTGTTATCCTTGGGTTTCTAGGCAAGTGACCTGACCCGTCTAAACCTCAGTTTCCATAGAAGAAAAAGGGAGGTAATCCACTTACTAGATGACCATTCTCCTGATAGATTTTTAAAAGATATAGGTTTTGTTGCAAAGGTAAAATTAAACCATGCACGTTGTAGCAGACACTCTTTGATCCTGCATCAAATCCCTTGGAACCATTTGATTGGCTATAAGTGAGGCAGACAGTTCCAGGCAAACTGAGGCTCACCTTGACTTTGACCCATAACAGGCTGACAGGGTCTTTCTTTTTACATCCCAAAGATAGAACCTTAGTATAAACTATTGACTTTAGTTAATAATACTGTGTCAATATTGGTTCATCAATTGTAACAAGTGTTCAATACCCACGTGAGATTTTAATAATAGAAAAACTGTGGGGAGCTGATGTCCTTTCTGCTCAATTTTCTTTACATCTGAAACTGCTCTAAAAATAAAGTCTATTAATTAAAAATAATGTAGTGCACATATGCTTATTTCCAATCTAAAACTTCAGCATGTTGAATTTTGTGTATGGTGCCCTTCAAGTGTATGTTTGTAAATCCAGAAATAGATTTAAGTTTGACTATATAAAATGTTGCACTGTGTGACAATGGCACATTTTCATTGTTACGAGGGTGGTTGGAAAACAAGTACAACTAGCAAACAGTTTAAAGTAATGTATGTTCTCATATAATCTTTACAGCTCAAGTTAGGCACTATTGTTCCCCTTTTACAGTTGGGGGACAGGCTCAGAGATCTGAGGTCAAATGTCACACAACCAGCAAGCAGCAAGTCAAGATGAAAACCCAGTCGTTTTTCTTAACATCCATGCTGCTTTTAATCTTATAAAGGTAAGTATATAGACATTGGATAGGAAAAAAAAGGGTATCTTGACCATTCACTAGGAAACTTGAGCCTAATTCTTCAGTTACTTGAAAGACAGCATGGCTTGCACCCACTACATACCAGTGAATCATCTATGTCCTTAAAATATTGACTTATTCTAAACAATATTTTGCCAAAAGGTTATCGTTTAAATAATAAAAGTAATGAAACAATGGATACATTTCTGGATGAAATACTCTTTGTTAATTCCCCTTGATTTTTTCACAGGCATTCCTAACTTGTAGTTATGCTGGAGAAAATTCCCTCTCCAAGCAAGCAGCTACTATTCTACAAGTAACTAACCAGTGGATCACCCTCAGCTCAGCACACAGCTCTAAATGTTATGGAGTAATTATATACAGATGGATGATCAAGGTGAGACTGCAACAGAGAGTCCTACAAAGAGTGTAGGACCCTCTTCCTCCTAAGTTTGGATATGACATTTTTTGGCACATTGGATCTTTCCCTCTCAGTGCAATATATGTGTATTGCAGCCCATGTGTCCCCGAGGTTCACTTGTATTGGCTTTGCCTGTGTGCTCTTTAAGGACCGGGAATGTCTTCTGTAGCACATAATTACTAGTGCCTCAAGTATTGTTGAAAGAATTTCGCTGTTGAATCAGAAAATGGAAAAATGGTTAAAAGCAATACACAACAATAACACAACAAGGACAATGCAGAGGTAGTCCTAAGATAATTAATGTTACATTTTTAGGTAAAAATGAAACTTTATGAAAATTGAAGCTTTTGTTTTGTCTATTCTCTGTTATTTTATTTTACTAATTTCTTCCCTACCAAAGGCATTACAAGTCAATTATATATAACGATGGAAACTGCAGATATAATTTCCAGGCAACAGATCCTGGTACATGCTTTGTATTTTTTGTGGTTAATGTTGAAACAGTATATAAATCTTTCTTTCATCTCTATTAAAGACGGTAAAAAATCGGGGCTGGCCTGGTGGTGTAGTGGTTAAATTCGTGCACTCCACTTCGGTGGCCCGGGGTTTGCAGGTTTGGATCCTGGGTGTGGACCTATGCACCACTTATCAAGCCATGCTGTGGCAGGCGTCCCACATATAAAAGAGGAAGATGGGCACAGACGTTAGCTCAGGGCCAATCTTCCTCAGCAAAAATGAAGAGAATTGGCAACAGATGTTAGCTCAGGGCTAATCTTCCTCACACAAAAAAAAAAGACTAAAAAAATCTACTATTATTATTATTATTATTATTATTAATGAATGTGTCCTATAGTGGAATCTGAAATCTAGAGTCAGAGTTCTGGGATCTACTCTGCACCTCCTCCCACATTTCTTAATAAGAATTCCTCAGGTAAATCATTTAAACTCTTTGACAAGCTGATTAGACTCAGTTTTCTCACTTTAAAATTTAAATAATAGGGCCGGCCCCATGGCTTAGCAGTTAAGTGCGCGCGCTCTGCTACTGGTGGCCCAGGTTCGGATCCCAGGCGCTCACCGACCCACTGCTTCTCCGGCCATGCTGAGGCCGTGTCCCACATACAGCAACTAGAAGGACGTGCAACTATGACGTACAACTATCTACTGGGGCTTTCGGGGGGGAAAAAAAGGAGGATTGGCAATAGATGTTAGCTCAGAGCCGGTCTTCCCCAGCAAAAAGAGGAGGATTAGCATGGATGTTAGCTCAGGGCTGATTTTCCTCACCAAAAAAAAAAAAAAATTTTAAATAATAATATAACATCGCATTGAGAAAATATCCAAACCTAGTATCGTAACATTCAAAAACCATTTCTATTCATCTCCTTCCTCGATACCGACGACATTTCTCTTGGTGTCACTCCCTAGACTCCTGCTGGGCCAGGAAACAGCCAGCTGCACCATGCTCTGTCATGCTCACTGTCCTATAGCTCAGCTTCCGAGAGGATTGTCTCCTCTTACTTCCTGACTTCTTGCCCTAATTATTCTATCTGCTAGCCATTATCGTTTTTCCTCGACCGTTGATTCCCCTAATCCTCCTTCATCTTTCAACACTCTTCTCAGAAGTACCTTCTCTGTTAACCCTCTGTAGTTGGAAATTTAGACCTAAGTGGACACACTTAGATGCCTACACAGCATTCATTCTCTGCTTTTGCCTTCCTAACACAACACCAGTTGTCTCCTCTTCAAATTCTGGTTTCTCTGATTGCTGTTCTCTGTTCTTTCAAGATGCGGATGTTTGAGACAAAGGCAGGAGGGAGAGATCTCATCTGGGAAGGTGATAGTCTACATACGTTTTCTGTATGGGAGATCACAAGGTACGCTAGTCTGGATTACTGGAGTCAGGGATACCTGGGCTCAAACCTCAACTCTGCTGTTCACTGGTGGCATGATCTTTAACAAGTTTACTTTTCTGAGTTCCAGTTTTCTAGTATTACAATGAAGATTGTAATGCCACTTACATGAGGATTAACTTATATTAAAGGCCAAGAACAGTTCTTGGCAGATGGTAGGAACTCAAAAAGAGAGGAGTCTTATACATGGAGGTATAAATAATCACTCTTCTGTGTAGAATATTGGAGGTATTTTCAATGAGACCCCAGAATCGTTTAGCTGTAGTTACCTTTGCTTGCCACTCTTTACATTGCAGTTTAGTCATTTATGTATCTGGTATATAGATTAACATAATTATGTCATATATATGCACCATATATGTATATATAATTATATAGATATATAAATATATATATATCCATAGATATAGATATATATGATCATCTTCTCTCTCTCTGTCTTCTAGCTCTGGATGGATGGGATTTGAATTCCAATTATCTACGGCATCTAGTGGGATGGCCTGGGGCAAGTTACTTAAGACTTCTGAACCTCATTTTCTATTTTGAAAAATAAAGAAAATAGAATCTACCAGAATGTGTTATTTCTAGGATTTAAGATTACAATCTATGTGCAATGTGCATATGCATGTGTGTGCGTGCGTGTGTGTGTGTGTGTGTGTGTGTGTGTATTTCCCCTAGGAACAATAGTTCAATATTTGCTAATGCAGTGTTTGCAATGGCATCATAGAACTAACACAAATAATGAGAATTAACACACACATACACACACATATATAAAAAATACACACATGTATAAATAAAATATATATATTTGTACATTAATCTCCTTAAGGATGTTATTTCCCACTGTATACACCACTGTACTCTGGGAGAAAACAAAGGAAGAATAGAGGAATGGAGAGAAGAGAGGAAGAAAGATAGCAGGGACTGAAGGAAGGACGATCGCATGAAAGATGGCTTTGAAGCTCATCACAAAGTTGACATGTGGTTATGGCTGATGACTCTTTTCCCATCAAAATTTGACTGCCAGGTTTTCACAGATGTGTTCCTTCTTAATGCCTCTCATGCTTGGCATCCTGACTCACTATCGCTTCTCCTGAATGCCAGATATACCGCCACACGCTTTCCATTTTTCTTCTTAAAAGATTTGCCGCCATTTATAGCATCACCTTCTTCACCTGGATCATCTGTTTTTCTAGTTATGACAAGCTCTTGCTAAATCTGTAAATGAGCTCAGAGTATTCCTTCCTTTAGGAGGATTCTTCGTCTTTCTCCCTCTGCCCTGCACTTCATGCTGGGATGGCTTGTGTCCTGTCTACATGTTGTTTTTCTTTTCAAGCAAGCTGAGCAAGAGACAAAAGGAGCAATTTAACAAGAAGTAAGCCATCTTTTAATCTATTGGAAATCTTTAGCTAAAAGTGATAGTAATAATGGTTCCATAAGTAAAATGACAGCTACATGCCAGGCATTATATTGGACACTTTATATACTGTTATGGGCTGAATTGTGTCCCCACAAAATTCACATGTTGAAGTCTTAACCTCTAGTCCTTCATAGTGTGACTGTATTTGGAGATGGGACCTTTAAAGGGGTAATTAAGGTAAAATGAGATCACAATGGTAGGCCCTAACCCAATATGATTCATGTCTTTATAGGAAGAGGAGGTTAGGACACAGACATGCACAGAGGAAAGTCCATGGAAAGAGAGAAGGAGATGATGGCCACCTGAAAGCCAAGGAGAGGGGTCTTAGAAGAAATCATCTCTGCTGACACCTTGATCTTAGAGTCCTAGCTTCCAGAACTATGAGGAAATACATTTCTGTTGTTTACGCCCCCAGGCTGTGCTACTTTGTTATGGCAACCCTAGAAAACTAATACATATACTTTGTTCTGTTTCCCATGGTATCCCATGAAGAACGAATAAGTACCACTGTCCCCTTTTTATAGAAAGTGAAAGTAAGGCTCAGAAATAATGTGTGAAGGGTGCCACTGAAGTGGAAAATCAACCCACTGATCAATGTCATTAAATAGAACCTGGAGGCAAAAATAATCTGAGGCAATGTGTTTGTAGTCTGATCCTCATTTATTAAATATGTTTTATAGTTCTTTACATCATTCAGTAAACTGATTTCCATTGTCTATTTTGTGCCAGGCATTGTGATCCAGAGAATACAGAGAAAAATAAAACATGGTTCCTGCGCTGTAGAAGCTCTTGGGCTTTTAGAGAAGACGCATACAAAATACATTCATTCAATATGTTGCATTGGACATATTAATCACATATATCTCGAGCCATCTAATTGTCACAACTCTAGACACAGACATGATTAACTCTGTTGAGGATCAAGAAAGGCCTTAAGATAAAATGGTGATGACTCAGCTGAGCCTTGAGCATGAGGTGGTTAGCAAGAACAACGGCCGAAGGCATCTCAAATGAGGACAATAGCATGTGTTACTGTTTAGCCACTAGCTGGGCAAATAAGGAGACGGCCAGTGAAATGTGAACTGAGGCAACCCTGAGCCATTTCAGATTTTCATCAGACTGACCGGCCTTGCTCTGATCTGTTTCTCCCCTGAACACAGCATGGCTACTATTTCCAGTACAGTTACCTGCAAATAGTGGAAACCCCATCAATTCCGATGATAGACTGACTAACTGAACAACTGGCTTATAGTAGCCCATTTATTTTTAACCTGATCTAATAATACTACCAAGATCTTCCCTTGGGAATGTATATGAAGATAAATGATGTAATTTATGCCATACGGTTCTGAACTCCTTAGAAAAAAAATGTTAAAATAAATTTACAGTCATATTATATATTCTTTAATAAATATTTGATTGGATGTGCATAGAATACCCATGATCCCTTAAGAGATTTAGAGGAAGATAGCCAAGAAAAGACCTATAAGCCTTAAACTGCCAAAATCCCAGAAGATGATTTAAGCAATGCAATAAGTAAGTAGGTTGAACTATTTCTCATTTTAAGGGCAGAAATAAAATTACCATTCATACATTGGAAAAGGCTCCCTTTCATGGTAAGTATGAGCAATATTAAGACCAAGTTTTCTCTTTTTTTAGAAATACTGCTAAGTTGAGCTAAGTAAGTATAAAAGAAGCTCAGACAAATACAAAAATACAACCATCGAAAGTAATCATGGTAGCAGGTCCTCGACTAACAAATTCACTTCCTTTTATGCTCTCCCTGAGAGGTTGGGGTACATTGTGGAAAAAGCAAGAGCTTGGAAGTCATAGAATGTTCCATTCCTTTTTCTTCCAATTATACGCCTTGTGGCCTTGGACAAATGACTTACCCTCTCTGTGCTTTGGTTTGCTCATCCATAAAATGGAAATATTAATAGGCAATGTGCAGATTTGTTGTGAGTATCCAATAAGGTAATTTTTTAAAACACTTAGTACTCCAGCTAAGGTAGGGAACGTGGTAGTCGAATATTATCTATTCTTTCCACGAAACGTGTGGTTTCTACCAGGCATGGTGTTAGACTAAACTTTAACACTTTAGTGATGATATATTAAAAGGTTACTATGTTATTACCTTATTTAATCCTCAGTTACCTCCTATAGCACAGATACTAGCATAGACTGGGCTTTAGAGAAGTTAATGGACTACAGATTCAGAATGTTAATAAATGGCAGACACAGGACTTCACACCAAAGTTAGCACAGAAAGACTGTGCTCTTCAAGTCTCCACCAGGTGGCCTCTGTAGCAGAAAGAATAGTTTTTGTGTGTGTGTGTGTTTTTTTTGTGTGTGTGTGTGAGGAGATCAGCCTTGTGCTAACATCTGCCAATCCTCCTCTTTTTTTGCTGAGGAAGATTGGCCCTGAGCTAACATCCATGCCCATCTTCTCCCACTTTATATGGGATGCCGCCATAGCATTGCTTGCCAAGCAGCGTGTCAGTGCATGCCCGGGATCCGAACCTCTGAACCCCAGGCCCTCGCAGTGGAGCTTGCGCCCTTAACCGCTTGTGCCACTGGGCCGGCCTCTATATTTTTTTTAATTAACTCAATACAAGCAAAAATTTAGTCTAGTTCCTGTCGAATGATGATAATGATATTGATTATATCTCATGCTTCTATAGCGTATTTGTATTTTAAAAGGTCTTTTTTGTACTAAACAACCTTGAGAAGCAGGATTGAAGAAATCATCTTCCCTATGTTTTTAGGGGATAAAAACTATTCTCAGAGAATATTCTACCTTATTTTTATATATACACGTACTAAAACAGTGTAGTTTTGCTTTTCACTGATTAACATCCCTTAACTCTCTAACATCTCTTAACCGCCAGATCTCTGTGATAACTTAGCAATTGCTGAGAAAGCTCCTTTGAGCTGCTTATTAATCTCGTGAACTTAGGCAAATCACTTATATACGCTCAATGTCACCTTCTCAGCTAAAAATGGGTATAAAACTTCCACGTAAGTTTCTTCCTTAATCAGGGTGGAGGTAACTTAGCCCCATCAACAGCAGCTATGCTCTTGTGGTTCAGGACTACCTCAGCCTTCCGAACCAATTTGATTCTCTCTCTTTCCATCCCAGTGCCTTGTATTTAAAGCTTTTTGCTCTATCTGTCCTTTAGGAGTGATTGCCTAGTTGGACTATCTTATTATTCGGTTTTAACTTCTCCCAGTTACTTTGTCTCAGATTATTCTTCCCAAATTCATGTACTGCAGCCTGAGGGCACTTCCGATTCTATTCTCAGTTAGTTTAGGCCTGAGTAAAATATACTACAGCACATTCAGAAATCTGGATTGTTTCTTGTCTGGGAGAATGACCTGGATAGAACATAAAAAAGACAAAGGAAGTGAAAGATGGTAAAAGAGCAAAGCTCAGAAGTTAACAGGAGAAACCATGAGAAAAATATGGGTATAGATTGGTCGTGTACTCCCCTGGGGAGAGGGTAAGAGCAGAATTTTCAAGAGTCAAATGTGTTTTCAAAATCTCACGTGACCCAGACGTTCTCCATCCAAACACCCTGAAGACTATTAACAGACTTCGTGAGAGTTCCTGAAATATAAGTGTCTCATTTCTTATTCTCAATTGTGTCTGTAGTAACTGGAACAATATGGTGGTGGTGGGATGGGGAGTGTATTTGTGGAAAGGGAAACCCACCTCTCTCCCAAAACATGTTTCCCAATTCCGAAAAATGTAACTAAAAATGTAATTACCAAGACCTAAATATTAATATCCTAGACATTTCTATCCTTTCTACTTGTATGGGCAGAACAGAGGCAGATTCCAACAATTTAGATTGACAACCTACTAGTGAAAAGGAAAGAATAGAAACATGAGGTCTGAGTTTAAAACAAAACTAAATAAACAGAAATGAATGTAGGTTTCATGTAGTTACGGTTCAAATTTTGATGAGACTAAGCACAGAAATAGGTTGATATATCTGTGAAACATCACCATTTTTATTCAGTATGATTTTATGGTAGTCAATACAAGTTTCATAAATTCTATGATGTACATTTTTACTTTTTAACACATCTGAAATTGGGATGCATCTTAAAATTGATAGCGTGAATTGGTTTAATTGGCACCATGTTTTAATGATACATAAAATAGCAGTGCATCTTAAAACTGGAAGTACCTTAGAGTCGATGAATTATGTTAATAAATGTATGATTTATTTAAATGACACAGAAAGAGGAACCCTTACAATGCATTACAAAGTTTCAATCAGTTGTTGTCAAACTTTGATATACATCAGAATCATCTGGAGGACTTATTATCATACAAACTCTACCTCCCCTAGCCCTCCTTGGGTTTCAGCTGCAGCACCCCTACATTTGATGCTGACAGGTCTGGTCCGAGAACCACCGCTCTAGGTCATTTGAGAAAAAATGCTTGCATGTTTGTTTCTTAAGTTTTTTTGTCTCAGTTTTTATTGCCACTAACGTAAAAATTTCAGTTAGACTTTTATGATATCACATCAAGAAAATTATCATTGCCTTCTAAATTCTCCCCTTACTGCCATTCTCTCCTCTTTCAGAACGATCTGTCCTCTAAATGAGTTATCACCTGTTAGAAACTCACTCTCAACACACACACACACACACACACACATGCCCCTTAGTTTATAATTGAAGGTGGTTCACAGTCAGACCATAATCTTCCAGATCAAAGTCTACTCCCCTAAATACTTTGGCCCTAGATTCAGCCCAAGAAAATTTTATGAACTAGTTCCCCAGTATGTCCACTCCTTTTACAACCAAGTGCCTTTGCACTTATTTGTTCTTGCTCAACTAGAAGGTGAAGGCCACCCCAGTCCAGCACAGACAACCTTCCAGTCTCAGCTCTAACACCAACTCCTCTTTCAATTTTTCCCTGACTACACCAAAAGTATATATACTTCTTAATATGAGGTTCATTACTATTATTAAACAGTGCATATTACATAATCATTATGTGGGTTTGCTTAGTTCTTCCTTCATCTAGACTACGATCATCTCATGCTGAGATCATATCTTATTTTCTTTTATTTCATTTTTCATTGAATAATTAACAAGATTCTTGGCAAATAATCAGGACTTGATAAACGGTGTTAAATGGAAGTATCTGTGGAATGAAGCTATATTTTCCATTAAATTAGTGCTTTCAGACTAACTT
The DNA here is from genome assembly GCF_057802395.1 of Ceratotherium simum simum. Taxonomy (NCBI): domain Eukaryota; kingdom Metazoa; phylum Chordata; class Mammalia; order Perissodactyla; family Rhinocerotidae; genus Ceratotherium; species Ceratotherium simum. The sequence goes on from NC_141906.1 coordinate 37,317,649, forward strand.
GTGTACAAGTGGTCATTGTATGTTTGTGGTTCTGTTCGACTCAACAAAATGTTACTAAACATGATGTGGAAGTTATTATCTGAGGCATTGAAAAGAACAGAGATGGAAAAATACGCAAGATCAATTAGGCAACACATGTACTTATTGAACACCTATAACATGTTAAGTATATCTAAGAACCTTTCATAGTAAAAGGCTAATGATATTCTACCACGGGGCAATGTTTTGAAGAAGGCTGTGAAAATATTCTATTGAGTTAGAGCCTCAATATTGCTTCTTGTATCATTCCGCAGAGGTTTAAACAAAGAGCTATCCAAAAAGAATTAAATCACACTTGCTGGGGCCAGAGGAAAGATGGTCCCCTCCAGACACGGAAGGAGGTAAGTGCATTTCAGAAATAAATGACTTTACATAGACGCGCAGGCCTCTTGAGGGTGGAGTAGACACTCCAGCTGGAAAGCTCTCAGACTAAATCAGACAGCAAAAGGTCATGACTGACAAAAAGGGAATCTCTTCTAACTTCTTCTTTTTTTTACATTCCTTACCCTTAATAAGAAACTACTTCAAACCTCTTAGTGACTAACTCAGTTTCAAGTAAAAATTGAAGAAAAATAGGCCAAGACCGTGTTACGGTTCAGAAATTTTGGTAAATACTTGGCTTCTATACGAGCACTCTTAACTAAATAATTTTAAAGTATTTTATTTGAAAACTGCACAGGATAAAAGAAAATATCCTAAGGCATTTTATCAGCTTGTTCTAACATCTATCAAGATTCCTAACTGAATTTTATAGGGCAGAGACTCTCAAGTAGCAATAACAAAGGGGAAGTTTCATGGATATGGAAAATGCTAGATACACAGTTTTTCTAATTTTGTTGACCTAATTAACCTTTTAGAAAGCATGGTGTGTCTACTTTGTATCAGACAAAATCTTATTTACTGATAGAAAATTGAGGTTCAGAAAATGTCACACAGCCAACAAGTGGAAGTGTGCATTCTCAAACCCACTTTTTCCAGCTGCTGTTTTTATCTGCCTGTCACCCCATCCTGCTGAATTGCTAAGCATCACTCTTCTGGATGTCTCCAACATTGCATTACTTATTCTTAAATCTATGTTTCTTTGATTAGGCACACTAAATGTTTCATCAGAAGAAATGTATCTTTACCAGGATTCTAGAAGACGTCCTTCTGAGAATGTTTGTATGTTATGTGCAGAGGTGATCTTAGCCCTGCATTCAATCATCTAAATTATTGTTGCAAAATCTACTTTACCCTTAGTAGATAAATCTCTGCTAAAAATAATTTTAAAGTCAAAGGAATCTGAATATGAAATGGTACTATTAAAGATTCCAAATAGGAAACATATCAAGGTTAGAAAAATTAAATTTTTATCCATCCCTTCATCTTACCCCTCCATTCAAAATTAAAGACAACTGTAAATTGTTCCAAGTAAAGTCAATGTTTTACTCTTACTCTCTTCGAAAATACAAAATGAGAAGTATGAAATAAAAATTAATTCAGCTGAAAAGTCATCACTTCTATTTGGCTTTCTCACTTAGAAATGATAGATTTTCAGTGGTAAAGTGAATTGCCCTATAATCTTTTGATTGAAGAGCAATATCATTTGAATTTTAGGCATGGTTTCTAGAACCATTTAGATTTTCATGAAATTAATATTTTCTCCCATATTCCAACATATAAAAATTTGAACTTAAGAAAACCTTAAATTTTCCTATTTATGTCAAGAATAGAAAGAATGCAATTTGATGGGTGTTTTAATCTTCCACAGTAGGAGGCCTTGACTGCACAGCTCTGAACATAGTTGTGGCAGAGTGGAAATCAAGAATATGAGCTCTAGTCGCTGATTACTAGGGTTTGAATCCAATTCCATTACTTCCTGGATGTGGAACCTTTGCAGGAAGATACTCAATCTCACTGTGCCTCACTTTCCCAATCTGTAAAATGGAAGTAGTTATGATAGTAACTATCAATATAGGATTTAAAAAGATAATTGTTTTTAAATACAATTTCAAAATACTATATATAATATAAATAGAATCTGCCTGTCACCCCATCACTCAGGTAAGTCCTTAGGAAATGGTTCCTGTTTTTGGTGGAGATTGCATTTATCTGAAATTCTGAGATTCTGGTATCATCCAGATCTTTACCTCTCTGTAACAGTGAAGACATTTCCACTCATTCAGTGAGTGTGAATGAATCCTGGACTAAGTGGTGAGAATAGAATGTTCAACACAGTGCAGTTCCTGACTTCAGGGAGTTTATAAATCTTATGGAATGACAGACTAGAGGCAATAACACAATTTGTGAGCTTTTATTTCTCCACTTATCAAATAAAGGATTGATCTATATGATTTTATTTCCTTCTCCTCTAAAGGGCTAAATTTTATGAACTAAGGTTTTATGTAAAGAATGGTTTGTTGTAACTTTGTCTATCATGTATCTGACCTCAAAATAAATGCAAGCATGAGTGTCAAAGTATTTTCAAAGATATTTCTGTGGATAAGTAGTAGGAGATTATCATCATTAAATATTATATCTTTCATTGATTTTTTGTTTGTTTTATATATTTTCTTATAACTTTATTTTATTTATTTTTTTCCCCAAAGCCCCAGTAGATAGTTGTATGTCATAGCTGCACATCCTTCTAGCTGCTGTATGTGGGACGCGGCCTCAGCATGGCTGGAGAAACTGTGCGTGGGTGCGTGCCCAGGATCCAAACCCAGGCCGCCAGCAGCGGAGCGCACGCACTTAACCACTAAGCCATGGGGCTGGCCCTGTTTATTTGTTTTAAATCCATAGTAATACTAGATCTTACCAAGGATGTTGGGCTTCAAGGCTTGAACCCATGTCAAGCAAGATATTGCACTGAGAGAAAGGGACTGTGTAGAAGGCTGGGCAGGATGACTGGACTCTCAGGTGAAGTGGCCTTTACAGGAAGGTCCTTGGCACCTCGTTAATCCCTAATGTATAGATGATCCTGAAAAAAATGATTTTCTCATCCCCATCCCAATTGCAAGTAGAAAAGAAATTTCTTCAACATGGCCATGCTTGGATTTTATTGACTCAGGAGACTCCAGTGGCAGATAAATCCTGCTATAAACTGCTAGGGACTGAAGTAGACAGAGGCTGACACACACAGGGGTCCTTTAAGATCACTCTTCTCTAACGGGCACTTTGCAGGAAAAAAAATGTAATTTTCTCAAAGCTCTATGGAAACAGTGTCTGAAGGGAAGGGAGAATAAAAAAGGAAGAGCTAAGAGAAAGAAAACAAAGAACATTCCTTGAAAACCCTTACTAAAAAGTCAGGTTTCTCAAGGGATTGCGTCTTTCAGCTCTTTTGAACGTTCTGCTGTGTGAGTGACTATATCAGATAGTGAGGATCTGTAAGCAGTAAAGCAAATAGCACAGCAGCAGCTATCAACCTGGTGTAGGAGGGAAGAAGCTTCACGCATCATTCGCAGCCTTCTCCAAAGTAAAAACAGAGGAACAAATAACGTATGAAATAGAACGGCTTTAAGATGGTAATTTGTACAGGCATACGATTTGAGTGAATCTTTATGTTGCATAATTCCCATTGTCTTTTTTTACTTAAAAAATAATGTTCATCACAACAATATAATTTAGAAAATATAGATACAAAAAATAAATCACCATAAAAGTCAAATATTACCTACATATTCCCACTATATAGAAATAACAGCTGTTAAGATACTGGTTTTGATTCTTGTAGTCATATATTAAAAATAATATAAATTATAAGTGAATCTTATGGCAGATATAATTTTGCATTTTTCAAACTAAATATATCATGAATGTATTTATATATGATTATATATTTTATATATTTTTTATTGCATTATTTTTGAATGATGCATGATTTTATTCTATGAGCATATAATTTATTTACCTAATCCTCTGTTTTAGACATTTAAATTGGCTCTCATTTTTCCAAAGAGTGCTGCAATTAACACTCTTATTTCTAAATGTTTGCTCATATCTATGATTATTTCCTAAAAATAAATTGGTATAATTTAGGCTTTTTTGTCTCACCACCAATTGTTATATAAGCTATCATTTTTTTACAGATTCAAAATGCTATCTTTATCATATACTAAATTAAAATCTATATATTTATCTGTATTTTTCTTTAGGAAGCTGTGTTTTATTAGATTTTACATATCTTTTTAAATGTGTGGTATGGTAGCCCATAGTCATTGCATATCTTTAAAATATGCAAATCTTCCCAAATATACATAACCCAGAATAGGTGGTTTAGAATAGTATATACATAATTTTGAGGATCAATGATACCTTTATGAGACTCATTCTACCCATTCATGTTCTTTATTGAATTCCAAAAAAGTTAAAAAATTTTTCCTCTTTACTTGAGTTTTACATGTTTCCTTGTGAGTTACTTTTGAGATATTTTTCTATAGTTATTGAAAGTAAGTGAAAATATTTTTACTGTAATGTATTTTCTGATTATTGCTAGTATTATTAAACTCATTTAAAAGTTTTAATAACTTTAGTTGCTTCTCTCAAATTTTTTTAGGAAAATACTATCTAAAAATCATAATTTTATCTTTTCTAATAAGTATATATTTTAATCATTTTTCTTATGTTATTACATACAGATAGTCTATTTTGAAATAACTACAAATGTGGTTTTAATTCTTTGATTAAAAAACTTTAATCTCAATTTTGGAGGAATCATTACATAAAGTTTATGTTAATTCAACTCTCTTTAGATGGTGGCATTGTACAATAATTACCTATAATCACAGTTTTCATTTTTTCCAGTTTTAACATTGCATTCTTAAACAATTTCAGATAAATGAAGGGCCATGTGAATGTCCCTAAAACATGCTGAAATGCTACAGTTAACATAACACAAAACAAAAGATTGGGAGACACATTTGAGTCCAGCTTTTGATTTTAACTTGCATTATGTAGCTGTAGTTAATAGCACTTCATGGTAGAACGATCACAGTTTGAATTATCCCAGCTCTGTTGTGATTCCATATCTGCTTCTTCCTAGTTGAATGCTCTTGGGCATCATCTTTTCCAAACTGATATTACAAGCCCCTGATAAATATTAGCTTCCTTATCCTCAATCTACAAGTAACGGAAGCATTATTTTGATTGGAAAAAGGGCAGGGGAAATAGGAAGGTTACATGCCATGGAAATGATCCCTTGAGCAGAGACTGGAGGAAGGATTGGAAATGGGATAGACATTGAAGCACAAAGACCAGTTAGAGTAGTTTCAATATTCAAGGAAGAAACAAGAAGGAACTGAAAGAGGAGTTTATAAGAATCATTTTACACGTACCGTCAATGTAGCAACACTGTGATTTTCAATGAGACATAATTAGAAGCTAGAGCTGGACTCCATTGTGAGCTCACCTCTGATTGCACATCTATTAGATCACTCAGTGAATGTGTCCAAATCCATGTCTTCCTAATATAAAGTGAGTAAAGTTACATTTTAGAAATATCTTTACTGTAGAAGTGTTTGTTTGGTTGTCTGTTTTTAGTTTTATTCCTTTTTTGCATTAAATATTAACTTAAAAGCTTTAGCAGAAAATAATTCAGAGTGTGGCAAAAGTAGGTGGAAGCAATGTATAGGGATTAATTGGTCTTATTTATTCTTGGAGGTTCTTCATGAACCTGTTTTGCAAAATACCTTAAAACAGTAAAAAAAACAAATTAATTTTCTCCATTCTCTCTGAATGGATATTCAAATTTCCCTATCTCCCCTGTCATCTCTAAATTATCATATATATGACTGTTGATAATTTTTCCTAAAGCATGGTTTTGCTAAAGTCATGCATTTGCTCACCAGTCTGCAGTCTCCCCTCTGTCTACACAGTTAAGATTAAACCACCCAGCCTGTTTATTCATTTTCCTTTTTAATCTGTCTGTAACTTAACTTTTCAACCTCATTTCCCTGTGTGTCTTTTTACCACCCTGTCACCTGACAAACAGAATCACTGGTTCTGTCTACCCCTTCTTGGTCTTTTTCACTCTCTGGCTCTGCTCACACAAGGAATACTTTTCTCTTCATTTCTCCAGCCCTTGAAATCCACTCAGCCGATGTTTTCTCCATGAATCCCTTCCTGATTTATTCGTTTAAAGGTAATCTTTCCCTCCACTAGTTTACACACTAATTTCTGTTTAACGCTTAAGTAATTCTCATATTTCAGTTTCAGTTTTATTTTGTACTTGGTTTATCTATTCTGCACCATGTAAAGTAATAAAAAAAAATGGCATGTAAATGCTTTTTAGTTTCTGTGTATATCACACACATAAGCTGGGTTTGTTTACCTCTCAAAAATAAAAGTAATAAAACTGGTATAAAATAATTACACCAATTTGCAGATGAGGAAACTGAAATAGAAATAAGGAAAATAAACTGTCCTGAGTTACTTAACTAGAAATTAATAAAGCCAATCTGTGACGTCCAAATCTACTACACTACACCACTTTCATTCTGGAAATGGACACAAAAAGCACTGCAAATACCTAAAAGACTGTTGAATGTAAACTATTACCATTTTTGTCATTTCCATTTTTTTCTCCATTGCTCTTTCTCTCCATCCATTTGCCCCCACATACCTATCTTCTCTCTTTCTCTCTACTTTTCAGTAGCCAGTGTGGATCTTTCAAGACCTTCACCTTTCCTTTTCTCAACCTTTATAGATTGACTTGAGTTTAAATTCTGAGACATACATATGAAAATCTCTTCTTTTCTTTCTCCACCCCATTTACAAACTGACCATCTCAATTCAAACTCCATTGCATACTTGGAGGGATGAGATGCCCAGTGAGATCTCCATTATTGAAGGAATCTCAGAGGGACATGTTGGTTAGGTTCTGTAAAGAACCCGCCCAGAGCAGCACTTTGTGTGAGCAAGACTATAGCTTCCTTTTACAGGTTAACAATGGTTCTTTAGTTCCTGCAACATATCCATTTCACGTTTCTTTTTTCTTTTGTGTAAGATCGTTCTGTCACCTGATGTCCCATTTCTCTGGTTTCTATTTTTTCTCCAGTTTGTCTCCTCTGCTGCCCCTTGGATCTGCCAATAATCAGCCAACTTTATGGGTCCATTCTCTATCATTGTTCACATTTTTTATTCTACTGCTGCTGGCCCAGAATTTGAGAAGGACTCAATATTAATGTGTTCCAATGAAACAATAGTAAAAACAGACTTTTTCTGATCTCATTCACTGCTCAGATAAGGAAATTTTGAAGCCAAATGAATTTATCCGTCTCCACTGAGGTCAATGGTTACCTCTCTTCTCAGCAGCAGACTTGTGTTATTTCTATTGACAATATCTGAGGTCCACATATTGCCTCATTTGAACTCAAATTACTATTGAAATGATGAGGAAGTTGCCAACTTGTTTGGATTTACAAGTACTGTGGAAGGAATTCATCTGAGCACTGGATTGATAGCTAAAATCATTGAGCTCAAAATCCTGTTCTATCCTGTGTAATCTTTCAGAGCCTCAGTGTTTTTGATATCTAAAATGGAATTACTAAGAAATTCTCCTTTAAAGTGTTATTGTAAGGGCTGAAATAAAATAATCTATATGAAAGCACCTAAGACAAGGACTTGCATTTAGTTGAGCCTCAGTATCTTCCTAACATTTCCTTCTCTCTAAATCTATTTTCCAATAGTCTTCCCAATACAGAGAAGACCCTCGACAGTCTCAGAATAAATACATGTTTTAGGATCAGACACTAGAATAAATAGATTTTAGAGGAACTTACATACTAGGTTAAGAAATTGCAGCCCTATTCTGTAGGCAATATATGATTTTGCCCTATTGTAATTACTTGGCTCTCAGCAGCAGCAGCCTTTGGAAAAACTCACTTGATACCAGAAACTTTGGGCAGTTCATACTCTAGTTATACTGTTCTTAGATAAATTAATGAGGGGTAGAGGAGCCATAACAGGGGCAGACAATCAGTTGATACACACCAATAACCTCATTAATTAATATCAGCTACTCTTTAAGCTTTATTAGTACATTCTCAACAATATCTCTTTCCTCTCTTACTCATATTTGCTCTCCCTGCTTTGTGTCTGCTTCCTCTAGTACTCATATACTTTTCTTCCCTGCCCTTTGTTGGGCCTTCTATCTCTATGTTAGGACACTCTTTAAGCCTATAGGCCGACCCTAGGTCTCATGTTGATCTGTTTAGCTGGATTGTTACTGTCTTGTCCATATACACATAGGAGTGAATAACAATAAAAACAAACACAAGTGTTCATTGAGTTCTTTCTGTGTCTCAGGCACAGAGCTGAGCTCTTTATGCCTCATAAGATTTTGTAGGTCACTACAACATTTGAGGCAGCTATGACTGTTATCCCCAGTATACCCTTGTAAGAAATGACGCAAGAACTGACACCAAATTTCCTAAAAGAAACAGAGGTTGGTGTTATGACATGAGTCACTGTTCTACCTGGAACCTCTCAATGAATGTTTATCCTCATCGTACTTCAAGGCCCAGATCAAAATCACCTCTTCTAAAAAAGTATCCTGTGATCTACCTCTCATGGAAGAAATCTCTTTCTCTGAACTACCAAAACATTTATCTGAATGTATATTTTCTTCCTTATATGTAGTCAACTATTCGTTTAGATTCATTCAATGGTTAAATGTGTAGGAAAGTATTCATCTCTTAGAATAGTTTCTGGCTTTTAGTAAGTCTTGTATATGTGTTTAAAGAATTAATAAATAAAAGGTAGTGTAGGTAGTGCCATCTAGGACTTTCGCAGCTAGAGAGGAGAAGTCAACGCCTGGCTTCAAAGCTTCAAAGGACAGGCTGACTCTTGTTAGGGGCTAATGCAGCTGCTGACTTTAAGTTGAAGCCAATGCTCATTTAACATCCTGAAAATCCTATGGCCCTTAAGAATTATGCTAAATTTACTCTGCCTGTGCTCTATAAATGGAACAGCAAAGCCTTAATGATAGCACATCTGTTTACCACACGGTTTACTGAAAATTTTAAGCCCACTGTTGAGACCTACTGCTCAGAAAAAAAGTTCCTTTCAAAATATTTGTGCTCATTGACAATGCACCTCGTCACTGAAGAGCTCTGATGGAAATGGAGAAGAATGTTGTTTTCATGCCTGCTAACACCACATCCACTCTGTAGCCCATGGATCAAGGAGTAATTTTGACTTTCAAGTCTTATTATTTAAGAAATACATTTTGTAAGGCTATAGCTGCCCGAGATAGTGGTTCCTCTAATGGATCTGGACAAAGTAAATTGAAAACCTCTGGAAAAGGTTCATCCTTCTAGATGTCATTAAGAACATTTATGATTCATGGGAAGAAGTCAAAATAGCAACATTAACAGGAGTTTGGAAGAAGTTGATTCCAACCACCACAGATGACTTTGAAGAGTTCAAGACTTCAGTGGGGAAGTAACTGCAGATGTGGCAGAAATAGCGAGAGAACTAGAATGAGAAGTGGAGCCTGAGGATGTGACTGAACTGCTGCAATCTCCTGATCAAACTTTAATGGATGAAGAGCTGCTTCTTATGGGTGAGCAAAGAAAGCGATTTTTGAGATGGAATCTACTCCTGGTAAAGATGCAGGGAAGACTGTTGAAATGACAACAAAGAATTTAGAATCTTACACAAACTTGGTTGATAAGGTAGTGGCAGGGTTTGAGAGGATTGACTCCAATTTTGAAAGAAGTTCTACTGCAGGTAAAATGTTATCAAACAGCATCATATACTACAGAGAAATCGTCCATGAAAGGAAGAGTCGATCTATGTGGCAAATTTTATTGTTGCCTTATTTTAAGAAACTGCTATAGCCACCCCAACCTTCAGCAACCACCACCCTGATCAATTAGCAGCCATCAACATCTACCAGCAAAAAGATTATGACTTGCTGAAGGCTCAGATGATGGTTAGTATTTTTTAGCAATAAAATATTTTTAATTAAGGTATGTGCATTGTTCTTTTAAATATAATGCTATTGCATACTTAGTAGACTACAGTTTAGTGTAAATATAACTTTTATATGCACTGGGAAACCAAAAATTTTATGTGACTTGCTTTATTGAAATATTCGCTGTATTGTGGTGGTCTGGAACAAAACCCGTAGTATCTTCAAGGTTTGCCTGTACTAAATGAAAGTCAGAAAGTCCAGTCTTATTAACCCAACTTCTCGTAATCTTGGCTCTGAAAGAGGCAATATATGCATTTTCCAAAGATTTTTCCAATCTGTAAGAACGAATACCTGGAGTTAAAAGTTTTTCTACGTTTATATAAAAATTAAGATCCTTCCACATGGGTAAACATATTTGCAAGACCTAAGACTGTAAAAATATTCTTATTATTGCTGTTGTTATATGCAGTGGGGTATCCAATGCCCTACAGCTGGAGATAAGAGACAGAGCTTCCAGTTCTTGCTCTTCCTAAACCGGCTATCTGATCTTGTAAGACTATTTAACCTAGTTTTCTCTTAATCTAATTGATTAAGTTGCATACAATGATTGTAAGACAGCTTTCAGCTGCCATATTCTTGGTAATCCACCGTACTAATGATCTTACAATAGAAGCAGAAATAATTAGTATGTGAGTTTTACTTGCTTTTCCACTCCTTTTCCTTATAAGTGCTGTCAGATAAATGCTGAATCCAAGATAAAAATGTACATTCTAATCATGAATATAAATGTAGTTTTTTGTATGATCCAAGGATTTCCCAAAACTTCTCCCAGGAAACAATACCAGACATCTCTCTCAATTCGTTAACATATCTGTATCCCTCTTCATGTTCTTGATATCTGTCTTGATGCTTTAGATATTTCCCTCAATGTTTTTAAATGTCTCTCTTGATTTTTTTACATTGAAAATATGCTTCAATGATTTATAGCACTGACTTATATTTCATATGAATGATGCCAGAAAGAGAATAACCCTCCAAAAATATAATAACCTTTATTTCAAACGCATTGTTGACATCTTAATTTTTCATATAATATAAGCAATTACTTTTTTTGTTCCTACTATGTGTTGAATCAGTTGCTGAAGATACAACAGTGAACACAGCACAAGAATGCACCATCTAGTAAGGAACAGGCATAATGAGCAGGCAACTACAATACTATATAGAACATACTAGGATAGAGACACACAGGGTATGGTGGGAGCACATAGAGAAGGAAGTCATTTACTGGGGCAGGGATTTCCAGGAAGGTTTCTCTGGGGGAAGCAATATCTAAGAGCAGGTTTAGAGAACTATCCAGGCAAAGAGGATGTGGAGGACACTATAAGCCAAGGGACAGTGTAAGTAAGGATCTGGAGGTGGTAGACCTTGACAGAAGCTACAAATGGCCCCTGATATTTGGTGTGAATAGTTTGAAGGAGACAGTGTTAAGAGGTAAGGCAGGAAAGGTAAGAACTGACCTTGTAATAACATATAGCCTTATAATACCCAGTTATGAAAATTAGACTTTCTCCTGATCACATTGGGGATGCATTATTTGGAAACTGGTTGTCAGAAGCAAGTATGAAGGAAAATAGATAATACAAACAGTAACTTGCTGGTACAAACATGAGTATATAGAGACCTAAAATGGTCTAGGGGTAGTATGAATTATGGAATATTTTAAATTTCTTCCCTCTGGTTCAATCTGAAATTGAATCTGGTTTCACAAAGTTTTTCCAGACTATTTCAAGAGTTAAGATTTTTCAGGCATATTTTAATGATATATAATAAATAATGTGATCAATGAACTGGGAAGTCAGAAGCCTGAGTTCTGGTTCTTGCTTTACAACTAACAAATTCGGCATCCTTGGAGAAGATACATAACCTCTACGGGTATCAGTTTCTATAAAAGGACAGTATTTAACTTATTTAACACCAGAGTCATTTTCAAAACTGTGATTCTAAATACTTATATCTTACGATACAATCTATAGATTTGGTTTTTTGTTTGTTTATAAGTAAGTGGGTATTTCCAAATACCTTAGAAATGCTGGTCCTTTAAATAGGTTTAACATAGTTTACAATATTAATTCACTTTAAAAACATTTGTATTAGGTAATATAAAGGTAAATGGTACCTTGTTCATAAAATTGCAAATTTCCATTTAACAGGAGATTTGAATTAAGCAAGTTTGCTGTGCATTTAAAGTACTTCATACATTCGTTTGAGGGTTCTTCAAGGACATTTTGGCATTTTACCTTTGTTTTCATTTCTTGTGTTCAACATAATACCTGGAAAATAATGGGCACACAAAAATTGTTGAGCTGAAAATATATTTTCTATAATAAAAATAGCTTTCTTTGAGACCCTTATATTGCTGTATGTACACTAAGTTTTTAGATTGCAATGGGTTAATATTATTTATTAGCATACATTGCCATTAAGTCCAATTGGCAAAGGAAATGATGAGGTGAAGAGATTTAGATGATTTGATCAAGGTAAGTAATCAAAGTCAGTTAAAAATAAGTTCTAGATTCCTTGAACTCTTGCTTTGGTCTTAAGACCATACTGACTTTACTATTTTTTTCTAATCTATTTGATTTCTACTAGCAACCATTACTATTATCAATAATATTTATTAGAAAACAAGGTGTTACTTCTTTACTCATTTATTTGTATTATATATTTGCAGTCTTGGAAACATATTTTCATAAGAGATTGCTAAATCAGATTGGATCTAGTGATTTTCATAAATGTCAACATCCATTCTCATGAATGGCTTAATGCCAAGTTTCCACACAGTGTACCAGAAAGAAAATAGGATATCCGGGTCATAAACCTAGCAAAACAAATTTGGGCAGACAATTTTAAGTTAATTTTCCCAAAGAAAATTCAATTTTATTTCTATTTTCATAAATAGACCATAGTTACACTTTTCTGAGAGTTTCAGTTTGAATACTAACCAATATTCAGTGATCTAAAATAAGATATCCATTTCAAGTTCTTCTTAGAATACATTCTAAGGTCACCTTTGACGTGCAACCATCTAAATCTTTATTCTTTAATCACCTTAAATCTTTAAAGTGAATGTCATTCTGTTATTTTTTTTCTTCTCCATGAGTTTAACATGAAGAGACAAAGGATATTTTTAATACTCTTTTAAAAAGTTTTGGTTAGAAAAGACTGATCTCATCTCTGATGAGTGTTATTTGCAATGTAATTAATGCACTAGGGATGCTGTCATTAAAACAGCTTCTTGATGTGAGATGAATAAAAAACAGAAAATACGTTTAGTGGAATCATATAAGTAAAATTTTTAAATATGCATTAATAAAAATTCAAATAAGTATCAAATAAAAATTCAAATTGAGGGAGTACACCTATACAGATAACTCCCACATAAGTGTATGGAATATACATGCACATTGCTGTCATAACTCATAGAAGCCCTCCATATACATAGTAGAATTAATTATTTCACCTAAATATGGAACTCCTTCATAATAGGAAATGTAATAATACTAAAAATAGTAAATTCAGTTATAAACATTTATTGAGCATCTTTACTCTTCATATATTAAGCTATTCATATGTATTATCTCTAATCATCACAATCACCCTAACGGTGTATATTTTTAGCAGTGTTTTATGGTGAGTAAACTTAGATAAGACATGATTAAAGAAATTGTCCAGAGTCACACAGGTAAGAAGTGAGATTGCCTAGCTTAAAACCCAATTCTATTTATCTCCAAAACCTATTACTTTTTACTACCACTCAACCTTTACCCTTTTGTAGGTTATTATGTAACTAATCTATAAAAACACAAGGCATCATTATTATATTTTTATTGTTACTCCAATTTCTCTTTTCTAGCCACACTGCCTAAATTCCCAGTAACTGGCCCAACCACTCCCATTATAGATGAGCATCTTTTTTTTTTATGCTTGAATTCTCATAAATTATATCACTGACCCAAGTTGGCCAGTCCAAAGGTAGCTTAAGATTAAAGAGACTAGTAGTAAATTTTTGACTTTCAAAACCTGGTATAGTCACTTAACGTATTATTTTTATTTTTTTGTTCATAAACCTTGAGCTTCCTTAATAACTTCTGGAGCAAATAGTAACAAAGCTGAGCTCCTCAGCAGGATCCCTAGGCTAAGAGGACTCCCTGATCATATATATGAAGGCTATGAGAACTGAAACGGGTACAGCAGCTTTTTGCAGCATATGGCGTATATTTTCCATAGAATGAAAGGTGTGTAATATTCTGATTTCTCAGAAGTGGTTGTAGAGAGGCTGTGACAGTTGCCAGACAGATTGTGATCCATGTTTATGCACATAAGATAGTTGACAAGTAACATAATAATCGGAAAAATAGTATATCAAGATGCTCTTGTCCTAAACAGAAATTTAAGAAACTGTCTTTTGCACAGATCCACTATGGTAGTGTTGGCCATATCCTCATATGTGCACTTATACTGTGAGCATCACAAACATGACAAATACATGAACACATGCTACACAGATCACACTTACCAGGAAATATCAACAGCTGAAAGTGCAAGGTAAAGTGAAGGATTTAAAGCTTGGTCTCTATCCAGTTTGGTATAAGAGTAAATGCGTAATGGAGCCCATTTCCTGGCTCTGTCCCTAGCTATCGATATTAATTTGGGCAAACTAAACATCTTTTCTCAGCCTGGAACCTCATCTGTCAAATGGGCATAATACTGCTGTCCATCGTATGGCTGCTGTGAAGATTATAGAACATACAGAAAGAGCACACAGCATACATATAACACAGTCCAGTGGTGAATATGCACCGGTGAATAAATGAGTAAAAAATGTGTGGAATTAAATGATTGAGCGCCTGCTGTACCAGGGCCTAGGCTGCGCACTGGAGTCCAGAGATGAATGAACTCAGCCTCTTTCCTTGAGTATCTTATGATTGAACAGAGGGTTATTTCCACAAAATGAGCATTACTGGAAAAGGGAACAACATGAACATAAAAGTATATGGTATACGTATAAGAAAGAGAAATAATTTAAATTTTCAGACTATGAAGTGTAAGGTAAGACATATCAGGCAATAAATATAGAAGTAAGGTAGACACCTGAATCTCTGAGGGAATTTTAGTCCATGTTAAAATAAAATAAGCTTACCTGTTATTTTCTTCTTTTATCTTTCACATGCCTTAGCTATGCTTAAGTTGGGAAGACAATATTATTATATTACTGAGAAGAAGTGTTGCTGCCATTATCTGAAATATAACTAGAAATGCATTTTTAAGCATAGTGGAAACGTTTCTTCCTTTAGACATTCCATATATTTAATTGAGAAATATATATTGATAACCATTATGTGCATAGTATTCTGCAAAGTTCTAGAACAGATGATGGAGACTGAAAAAGATAAAAGAAGGTTAACTGCTAAAGTCAGTCTAAAAACAAAACACAATATTTAGAACATTAAACTGGTAATCAAAAAAAGGGAAGTTTTAGTTCAACATGGTCACGTAATAGGTGACATTGGCTACAGGATTATGAACAAATTGCTTTACATTCCGAGTCTACTTCCTCTTTTTACAATATGATTAAGAATTCTTAATTTGTCAAATGCACAGGGTTATTTTAATTAACAACTATAACAACAGATGTGAAAATCCTCAATACACGGTAAAGCTCAAATATTTGGAAAAACAGGGCAGTTATTAAAAACCTACTCTGAGCTGGCAAAGTGTTTTACATATCTTATCTCATTTAATTCTTGCAACAACCCTAGGAGGTTGACACTATTACAATCCTCATTTTACAGCTGTGAGAAACAGATTCAAAGAGTTTAAACAACATCCTCAAATTCACATAGCTAATAAGTACCGGAATTATGATTCACCACCAGGAAATAATTTGGTGTTGGATCTTAAATCTCACAATCTTATATTCTACTTTATACATAGAGTAAAAATGCTACAAGCCTACTTAACAAAAACAGGGTCTGGTGAAAATAAACAAGTTGAAATGACAAAACAGAAGTTAAGTATGAGCATCGTGAAGAATGCAGTTGGTTAAAAACTAGAACATGTCAGAATTTTGTTGATGCTTGAGAAAATCAGAGAATGTTCACTAATCAGACAAAGTCTCAGGCCTCCAAAGAGTATTGACATGATGAGAAAGAAATGAGAAAGAAATGAAAGGGATGAGTGGGCAGATAGGCATTCATCAGACAGAGCGAACTAGAGAATCGCCTGGCCTGCAAGAAGCAAGAACAAGGCAGTCTAAGAAGAGAATACCACCGCGCAAGAAAAGAAAGGCCCAGGCTTCACCTGGTGAGAGGAAGAGAAGCAAAGGCCGGAGAGACAAAGGGACCAAAAAGGAGACCAAAAAGGACTTGCGGAGGGCTGAGAGATGAAGATGGCTTTAATTATCCAATAAAAGGTCGTTGGAAATGCCACCTTCTCTCTGTAAAAGACAGCTCAGCCTGCTGCATATGGCTGTGAAGAAACTTGGTGCGTGCAAGCTGCATGTGTCTCAGGAAGGAAGTTTTATTCTCTGCAGGTCTTTGGACTGCGGGGACCAGGAAAACACATTTTATTAAAATAGGTTTGTAGGAGATATTTGATTTCTTATGTGACAGCTCCAAAACTAATCCTTAGGGGCAAAACGGGAAAAAAAAAAAGTGGAGGAATGCAGGAGAAAATAAGGCAACAAGATAATAAATATATCCTCACGACAAAGAAAATAATTGAAGCTGTTAAAAAAAATTAAAGAAAAAAGAATTAAAGAGTAAAGTATTTGGATGTGGGGTTGGAAAAGGACATCAAATCTAGGCTGTGACTTGAGTCAGTATCAATGCCTGGCACCCACATCCCCCACTGCCAAGCCTTGTCCTGTCTTAGGTATTAACCCCTCAGGAATTGCTCTACCTTCTGCAATAAGATTTTCATTCTCAGTTGTGTGGATATGTAACAACATGATAAAAGTCCAAAAATCCTGGGATTTCTCATTCTGTTTCTTAGAAGACACTAGAGACACCCAGAAATGAATGAATGACTCATGGGATTCAGCAAAAGTGTTAAAATAGAAGAGTTTAAAGTGCCAAGCTCAGATGGATCAAGAGAGGAGGGGTATTTTTGTCCTTGGGAATGTGGGCTATGTAGTATAATGTAACCTGAATTCAAATCCTGGCTTTGCTATTTTCTAGTTTTGTGAAAGATGGATACATTAATCATCCTCTCTGAGCCACAATTTCTTTATCTGTGATAATATCACCCCATGGTTTTGTGAAGATTAAGTCAAATTTTATGAGCCTTTTTTTCAGTGCCTGGCACAATAATTCAAGTATTGTTAATTCTTTATCTAGTGTTAGAAAAAACTTAACTTCTGAGTCTTGTTTAAGCCTATAATCACTATGTTATAAATAGAATTCATAACCATGCCAACTGTAACTATAAAGCAATTAAAATTGATTTCATTTTAACTTGAACAAATCTATGTTTCCATGAAGGGCTGCCCTTCAGTATCTTTGCATTGGATTCCAAACCTGTTTCTGCCCCAAATCTTTCCTGTTTCACCTCTGAGAAATTATTCTCAGAATCCTTTTTTCTTTTTTTTTAATTTTAAATACCTTATTTTTTTAAAGCAGTCTCAGGTTCACAACAACGCTAAGAGGAAGGTACAGAGATTTCCCATATACTCCCATATACATGCATAGCCTCTCCCATTAGCAACATCCCCCACCGCAGTGGTATATTTGTTAAATTGACTAACCCACGTTAATATAATCATCCAAAGTTCATAGTTTACTAGGTATGAAATGTTACTAAAACAAACAATGCCAAATAATGCTCTTTAATTGTACAGTTTTCTGCCATTTTGCCTCTTTTTTACTATAGCACCACAAAATGGGACATGGTATTATAAAGAGTGAGCCCAAGGTGGTACTTGATTTGACTAATAAAAGAATTGGACATCAATGTCCACTAGACCATACTTACAGAGGCAAGGACAGGGACAGCAGATGTTTTAATGGAGAAAAAAATAAATAAAAAATAAAATTTATTGTGATAGATTGTTCAATTTCTTAGCAGCCTAGTTAATGTTTTACAGATTTTGCAAAAGCACTTACCTTGTTTCTCTAACACCGTCTAATTAGAAATTGGAAATGATCTAGTGATGCCTTTGTCATATACCCAAGGTTTAATTTATTCAAAAGCAGACATTGTTATGAGGATTTACTGACTTCATATAAGTTCTTTAAACCTTTGTTTTAATCCTTTAAAAAAATTTTGTGTATGTGGATCCGTAGAGAATATGTATCTCTCCTGAAATTATTTGCAAAATGTTCTCTGAAAATCTATGTTTGTATTTTCTTAGGAAAAAACCTGGGGGTTTCATCAGAGTCTTTAATGGGTGAGTGAATTGGCTGAGAAATACATTGGTCAATCCAACTTAACAAATGTTTATTTATTGTCAAATAGTTATTGGAGTTTGGTGTTCAACATTTTTGAGTACCTGCTATGATTTAGGCACAATGTTTTTTTTTGTTTATTAACACATATATTAAATAAAATATTGACCACATCATGGCCCTACTAAGGTAAGCTTTGATTTCATCTTATAATAATGAATTGCTACAAAGGATATAGCTTCATGTGTCACTTGGAGAGGCATCAAATTAGGGTGCATCTGGTGTGTTACCACTTTTGGCATAATATCCAGAAAACAAAAGGAACAAAAAAATGTGTGAGTCTTTCTATATACTCAATAAAACAACATCTAGCAAGGGTATCTAATTTGGACAAGAGAGACTAAAGCCTTTGCACTAAAAAGCACAGCATAAGGAAATCAAATATTCCAGACATGAGAAATGTAAAATCAATTAAAGACAAACTGAAGTCCTAAAAAATGCCTTTGTATGTTCTGCCATTGGAATCAACCCAGGAGAATTTTGAGGATACGCAAATCCAATTGATGTCACCATATGCAAGTTTAGTTGACATCCAGCAGCAATTTAATTGGCTATATTCTTTGTTTCTAAAGGACAATTTTGTTCTCAATATGTAGGTGTTCTCTGCCATTGCATTGACCTTTAGAGATTCTTAGAAACAGTCTTTGAGGTTTCATTCCATTTTTTCCCAGACTGAAAACAGCTTATTAAATTGTTTCCACTGAGATGATAACATCACCGTTACAGAGAAGTGGATGTGGACATACTAAGGCTGTGTAAACGTTACTCCAAGCACATACTGATATTGAATTTAGGTCATGAAATTTTTAGTTTATTTGTTTACTTAGTTTTAGTTTCTCATTGTGTTTCCTTTTATTATCTCATGAATATAGGATGACCAATTACCATGGAAATATTTCATTGGCATACAATGTATAAAACAGTTAATGTAATGAAATTATCTTTGTAAAGGGTATAGAGATCTCAGGAAATAAAAATTGATGTTTGTTTGGAATCTATGCTATCTATGTGTCAAGTCATTATCCTATTTTCTAGTTAAAATCATTCATGAATGGGAAAAAATTAAGTCTTATTAAAGAACTCAAGTAATTTGGAAAGACCACACAAGTATTTAGTAGTGAATCTGATTTAAATCCAGAATCGTGGGATTCAAAAAGATTGTTCTTTTCTTTTTTCTATTATTTAATAATGCCATCTCAGGAAAGTATCATCACTACCGTCATTACTATTATTTTTTAATACTAAACTATACAGTCAGATTGTCTTATGACTGAAAATCATCAGTGCATTTTATATATTATCCCATTAGTAAATTTTAGGCAAAGATAATTGACTCATGAAGAACCTTTAAAGATAAAGTCTCTGACCTCCAAGGGGTCAGTGTATCTCTTCCTGAATTGCTTCAGATGCTAAAAGGTAGTTATATCTGACAAGGGGTTAATTTCCAAAATATATAAAGAACTCATACAACTCAACAACAAAAAAATGAACAACCCAATCAAAAAATGGGCAAAAGATATGAACAGACATTTTTCCAAAGAAGATATGCAGATGGCCAACAGGCACATGAAAAGATGTTCAACATCACTAATTATTAGAGAAATGCAAATCAAAACTACAATTAGTTATCTCCTTATGCCAGTCAGAATGGCCATAATTAACAAGACAAGAAATAACAAATGTTGAAGAGAATGTGGAGAAAAGGGAACCCTCATACACTGCTGACGGGAATGCAAACTGGTGCAGCCACTATGGAAAACAGCATGGAGATTTCTCAAAAAATTAAAAATAGAAATACCATATGATTCAGCTATCCCACTACTGGGTATTTATCCAAGGAACATGAAATCAACAATTCAAAGAGATTTATGCACCCCTATGTGCATGGGAGCATTATTCACAACAGCCAAGATGTGGAAGCAACCCAAGTGCCCATCAATGGATGAATGGATAAAGAAGATGTGGTATATATATACAATGGAATATTACTCAGCCATAAAAAAAGACAAAATCATGTCATTTGTGACAACATGGATGGACTTTGAGGATATTATGCTAAGAAAAATAAGCCAGACAGAGAAATACAAACACTATATCATTTTATTCATATGTGGAAGATAAACAAACATATAGATAAGGAGAACAGATCAGTGGTTTCCAGAGGGGAAGGAAGTGGGAGGAAGGCAAAAGGGGTAAAGGGCACATATATATGGTGACGGATAAAAACTAGACTGTTGTTGGTGAACACGATGCAGTCTATCAATACAGAAACTGATGTATAATAATGTACACTTGAAGTTTACACAATGTTATAAGCCAACATGACCTCAATAAAATTTTAAAAAGTAAATAAAATAAAATAGAAAAAAATAAAAGGTAGTTGAGACTTTGCTGACAAATGAAAGTTAAGGAATGTGTAAATTTGTCTTGTGTTGCTGACAAGATGATTAGAAAAATAGGCTTCTAAGTCACATAAAAACATTTCAAAGTACTGGTTGTATGAACTTGGGCTAGTCATTTAGCTCCTTTCATCTAAATATCTTTTTCATAAATTTGAGATAATAATATAATTGTGGAGTTTTTGTGAGGATTAAATTTGTCAATATACATAAAGCTTGGACCACAGGCCAGAATATGGTGATTATTCAATTATATCATTATATTAGGCAGAATTCCTTTACTTTAAAAGGACATAAACTCAAACTATTTTAAGATAAAAGCAAATCTGTGACCTATATCACTAGGAAGTCTAAACAACAGAACTAGCTTTAGGCACAGATGGATCCAGGTGCTCAATGATATAATCAGAATTCCGTTTCTCTCTCCCAACACTGTGTGCTTCTGCTCAGCCTTGTTTTCAGACAGTATTCTTCTATGACCCTTTCATACTACTACCATCAAGCCCAGTCTACCAATAGCCTTGCACTTCACATTTCCGGAGAAAATATGGTCAGGCTAACATAGGGGAAATCTGATTAGTCCAGCTGAAGTTACATGTTATGACTACAGTAATCACTACGTCTAGAGAGAGGGAGCTCTGATTAGCGGGTCTGAACCATGTGCTCAACTCACCAGACCCTGCAGTCAAAGCTAGTGGAGTAATGTTACTAGAAAAAAGAAGGGTGCTGGGTACACACACACACACACACACAAATACTACACAACCAAAATCGACCACAGTTATCTATTATTATCACTATTATTCTTTAATATTACATGCACACTTGTCTTCCTGGAAGTAAATAAAATTTGCAGTTAATTTTTTCTAGGTTGGAAGAATCTTTGCATAATCATTCCTTACTTAATTCTTGCTCATTTATGAAGCAAATATGTGACCTTTTTTCATTCCATAGGAAAATATTACTGAAGTGTGAATTAATACTAGTCTAATGTAGAATTAATTCTTCTGGAAACAATAAGTAAAATAATACTAGAAAACGATTTCGAAAGTATATTTTTTTCACCCTTTAATTAGTAGCTTTATTAATTTTGGACAAATTATCTAACCACTTTGTTCATAGTCGCCATCTACGAAACAGGTATAGATTTGCCCATAAAGGTATATTGAGTAATGTGCAAAAAGAGCAAATCCTCTGCACTTATTAAGCTTTCAAAAGAGACCAGTTTAATTGTTAAGGGTACAAAATGCTAAGGCTCACTTGATAAATTATGGAGGACTAATATATTTTTCAGACTTGATAAAAACTGTGAGTTTCAGCTGCATGTTATCGGTATGTCTTGAAACCTTAAGAACCTTTCTTCATCTGTGTAATTAATGACAGTAACAACATGTGCTTTTCAGTGAAATAAGTGTGAAAGTATCCTGGTTGAGCTACAAATAATCATTGAGCTCCTACAAATGTACTACTGATGTACAAATAAAAAAGAAGGCCCTTGCTCTTCAGTAAATTACAGAATGGCAGGTGACAGTAACAGAATAACTACTTTATTAATTTGTATTTATTATTTTGGTTTTAGAGATGGATACTTCTGGAGGGTACCACCTGTTGTTTGATCTCAATAACACTAAGATAAATATTTGGAGAACATAGAATATTATTCTCTGTGAATTAAATATTGGAAGATTTATTCTTATTTAATGAAACTTGTCATAAATGATAAGATATTAAATGCCAAGATATATGAAGTGAAAGTTAAAGCTTAGAAATATAGGATGTAAAAATTAAAGTATCCATGTTTGCATATATGTCAGAAAGTACACTTTTTTATGTCAAAGGAAAATCCATACAGTCACAATTGCTAGAGGTAGAAAGTAGAGAAAAAGTAGAACAAATCATATAGAGAAAAAGATGTAGTCACCATTAGTGTTAACTCACGAGCAGAACATGGAATTTCTTATCTATTATATAGAGGAAATTGGGATTGAACAACTACTCAGTATGGGAACCAATTCTGGTGTTTTTAGGAGGTAGAGCAGAAGTGGTGGTCCATGGAGGGTCAGCAATGGAGAACCCAAGCCTAGGAGGTAAAGAAACACTCTGGTTCAGTTCTTAGATAAAGTGAAGATCCAAAGAGGAAAATAGATACCAAATACTCAAATAATATCCAAAGTAAACAGGTATAGCAATATTAACATGAGCTAGAAAGAATTAAAATGAAAATCAAAAATAGGGAATAATAGGAACAGGAATATGATAGAATGAACAAAGAAACAATATCTATCTATCTATCTATCTATCTATCTATCTATCTATCTATCCAACTATCTATCCAACTATCTATCATGTATCTCTCTAGCTATCCAACAATATAGTATCAAAATATGCAAAAATAAACAAGAGTGGGAGATTATAATTTGTGTATCTCAGAAACTGACAAATAAAAAGGCAAAAAAGTAGTAATATAGACTTGAACAACATAATTAAAAATATTCAGATACACAGATGTACATTCAAATTGAAAATATATGTTCTTTTTGAGCAAACAGGATACTGTATGTATAATATATTCGTTACGTAACAATTTACAAAAAAGTAACAATAATTTCAAAGAATCACCAAGACTAAAAAACTATGCCTTCTGATCATAATGCAAACAATTAAAAATCAACAATAAAGAGAATAATAAAACAAAAATAATCATTTGAAAACATAAAAAAACTTTTAAGTAATAGATAGGTTAAAAGGAGACCATAAAGAAAAATCTGAAATATTTAAATCTAAATAAGAATGAAAGCATCAATAGAAACAATTGAGGGCACATGTAAACATTAAATAAAATTGAAGAATAAAACCTTAAATAAATTTATCCAAAAACCAAAACAAACAAAAAAAGCTGCATTTGTAATTTCCCTAACCAGAAAAAAAGGGGTAAAAAAGAATAAGAAAGAAAATAATGAAAATGCAGGGCAGAAATTTATGAAATAACAAAGAGAGCAATAGAAAAGATTTTTTAAAAAACTAATAACTATGTCTTAAAAATAAATAAAATAGTCAAACCTCTAGCAAAATTAAAGAGTGAGAGAAACGAGAAATTACCAATGAATATTTTTAGGAAGTAAAAAGAAAGCTAATAATATATAATAAGCATGAAAATAATATAAATAATACCTTTAACAACTTTATGCCAATAAATATTAAATGGTCAATATTCTAAAAATATGAATGATCAAAATTGACTCAGGAAGCCATGGAAAACATGAAGATGGTTTTATGAAAAAAAACGAAAGACAAAAATGATCAAATAAGTGAGTAAATAGGTATTTCAAAATCATATTTTAAAAAATCATTCTTCCTAAATCAATTTTTAAATGCAGTACAGTTCCGATAAAAATCCTAAGAGAGGTTTTGGAAGAATCTGATTATCTGACACAACAATTCATGCGGAAAGTAAGATGGAAGAAATGGTGAAACACTGAGAAGAATTAGGAGCAGAGATTCAACTCATCAGACTTCAACACTTAATAATTAAAAGTAAGTAAAAGATTTTGGCAGTCAGGTGGTAAGATTTTTGTAGGCAGATGCACCAAAGAGAGGGCAGAAAGAAGTTCAACCATATATTAGAATTTAGTACATAGATGGTGTTAGTGCAAAGAAAGATGAAATGTCTAAGTCATGGCGGTGGTGTATTTTCCCTCGTGGAAAATAGTAAAATCATTTTTTATTATCATATGTTATCATATACATCTTCTTGACCTCAGGGCAGGAAAGGATCTCTTAGAAAAAATATCAAAATTACCACTCCTTTAAAAATAAATTAGACTTTATTAAAACTCAATTCTTCTATACAAAGGCTTCATAACAAAGGTAAAGTAAATAATATCCTGCCTAGGAAATTATAACAAAGGTTTAGTTTTCAGGTTATATTAAGGACTCTCAATTTTAAAAAGGCAAATGGAAAAATGGCAAAAGTAATTGGATATTAATGGAGAAAAAATAGTATTAAATATATGAAATTGTATGACTTCACTAGTAATTGGGGTAATGCTGTTTTTAACAAAAATGAAATATTTCACTCTCATCACGTTGTTAAATTTAAAAAAAATCTGCCAATATCAAATACTGATGAAGAAGTAGGGTTGCAAATTTATAAACCATTTGGAGAGTGATTTGGCATATGAAGTTGAAAAGACACATATTCTATGATCCAACATCCCACTCCTAGACAGGAAAAATTAACACATTCACATATTACATAGAAACTTACATATTTCTATGTAAATAAAATTGATTCCCTTATATGAAAGGGCACTCTATATTGGTTAAAGAAAAACAACAAAAAAAGAGAATATTTAGTAAAAAAAACGGAAAAGTTGATATATTTTTCTACCTTTTTATTTCTAAAAAGTTTTATAAACATATATGACAACATATGTAAAAAAATACTTTAACATGGAATGAAAATGCACTCACCAAATCTCAAATCCACTGAAATATTTTCTTCTTGGAACTGAGATAAGAATGGTTTGTGGAATGGAAAAAAGGAGATATCAACTTTATTTTAAATGTTCTATTTTGTTAATAAAATAAAAACAACAAACAACTGGAGCAAAAATGGAAAATGCTAACACTTGTTAATTCCAAATGATAGATATATGGGTATTTTTGCATTTATTTTCACTATGATTCTGTATTTTTTCTAATTTTCATTGTAAAAAAAGGTCCAATGGGAATTTCAGGATGGGTCTTTCTAGCTTCATAAGGTAGACTCTAAGTACTGCAGTTGGATTTGTCTAAGTAAATTCATCTGAAATAAAGATGGCCAGTCACAGAAAACAGAAACCAAAATGATAATGATAATAGATAAGACTTTTGTGGTGCCTACCATGTCCCATACAAACCAATAGAAGCATAAAGTAGGCATTATCTCATCCTAATTTTATGATTCAGGAAACTGAGGCCCAGAAAAGTTGAATAACTTACCCAAGATTTTCTGTTAGTAAGAGATAAAACCAGGATTTGAGTTCGGGCACCTTCACTCCAGAATTTTTACATGTAACCACCTATGCCATAGGGTGGGAATGGGCTGGAAATGCTGATCTTCTCTTATTTTATGAATGACAGAGCAGTACCTCATTGGAATCAAAGACATAAGAAAGAGGAAATGATGAAAACCCCATATACATTTGCAGAAAGAGACTTATAAAGGCATAAATTTAACCTGTCTTGTTACTTGACCCCATGTGAAGAACACAGTAGGTGCTCAATACAAATGTGTGTATGTGGATTAATGCAGATTGCAGATTGTCCTCCACAAAGCGAATGGAATGGTATGTTGCCATCCAAAACCTTTTGAGCTAGATGGGTCAGGTTGCCCACTATCGGTTCCAGCCCTTAGACTAAAATGCGTAGTGTACTATTTCTGAACCAAATTGATTAATGGCAAGAGAGCAGCTACTAGCTATGAAAACTTTATTGGGTTCAGGACATAGCAGGGCTGCCCCCCAATGACTAGACGATCACTGTGAGAGAGTGATGGAATGAGGCTAAGACTAAGCACACAGAGCCATAGTATGCATTCATTCCCACTACCTCTTACAATGTAATTTTAGTTATCCATCAAATTTATTATTTCCAGTAGTGTAGAGAAATAACATACGCCATTTGACTGAATTATGACCTTATTCTAAATATGACAGATGGAAAAGTGGAACGTTAAAAATTATCTGATGCTTTGGAATAAAAATACACTATTTTTGAATAGGAAATGAGGCTACAGATTAGTCATTCACTTGGATTATAGGACTCCATTTATTATTTCAAAGGTTTAACAAACCACAAAACTTGCTGAAATTTGTTTTTTTCTTTTGTGAAATGAGATTGGTGAAGCTCGTAAATTCCTAGACGCTATGATTTTAAGTCAGAGTCTTCCATTTGATTGCTCCCTTTTTTTGGAAGATAGCTTTCCGCCATTCAGTCATTCAACAACCAACAATTTACAGCCCTGCTATGAGTAGGACTGTGCTAAGAAACAAGGATACAAAGAGGAACCATAGTAATGCCATTAACACTAGACCAACCTGCCTTTTCCATATACCTCCAGACACTGAATAAGACCAAAGGAAAAAGATATGATGGTAGAACTGACTAATAAAGGAATAAGTAGAGAAATAATGGACTTTAATGGGATGCACGTACTCAGAGATAGTCCATCACCTGCTAAATATATCAGAGAGAAAATTGTTATACTTGGATGGTCGGACAGAAAAATGGAATAATATTATGACATTCAGAACATAAGAAGTGGAGAAGAGGGGCTGGCTTGGTGGGGCAAGCGGTTAAGTGGGCGCGCTCCGCTGCGGTGGCCCGGGGTTCCCTGGTTCAGATCCCGGACGCGCACCGACGCACCACTTGGCAAGCCATGCTGTGGCGGTGTCCCATATAAAGTGGAGGAAGATGGGCACGGATGTTAGCCCAGGGCCAGTCTTCCTCAGCAAAAAGGGGAGGATTGGCAGATGTTAGCTCAGGGCTGATCTTCCTCACAAAAAAATAAATAAATAAATAAATAAATAAACAAAAAAAGAGGAGGATTGGCAGATGTTAGCACAAGGCTGATCTTCTTCACACAAAAAAAAAGAAGTGGAGAAGAAAAAGGGTATTTAAATGTATCATAAGACTGTGAAAGATACACAAGGTACATGGGATTACAAGCAAAATTTAGCTATAAGTTATGCTGATTGCCAGAAGTTTAACGTCTTTTACTATACTTGAGGTTTTGATACTTTATTGCAGGAAACTTCAACAATCAATGTTTTGAGGTCTGTAATGAGCAAATGCAGTATTTACTGTTATAGTTTCAAAACTGAAAGTCTTGTAAAACAAATAGTAGTAAACACAAATATAGAACTATTTTAGAAAACATACTTTTGCTTTTAGTGGAACTCTTTAGGGCTGAATTCAAGAGGTGGAATCATTAATATTATTGGGTACGACTTTAAATTAATCATGAGGATCAACACTACATTTATAAGCTGCTGATTTTATTTTATTTTTTTCACAAGAATGATGCAAGTTTATTTTATTTATTTATTTTTTTTTATCTTTTTTTACATTTGCATTTATTGGTGGGGCTTGAAAGAGGAAAGTTTGTGTACAGCATTTTTTATTTTTTTATTTTTATTTTTATTTTTTTTATTTTTTATTTTTTTAAATTTTTTGTTTATTGCAGTAACATTGGTTTATAACATTGTAAAACTTTCAGGTGTACATCATTGTACTTCCATTTCTGCATGGACTACATCATGTTCACCACCAAAATACTAATTACAACCCATCACCACACACATGTACCGAATTATCCCTTTCACCCTCCTCCCTCCCCCCTTCCCCTCTGGTAACCACCAATCCAATCTCTGTCCCTATGTGTTTGTTTATTGTTGTTATTATCTACTACTTAATGAAGGAAATCATACGGTATTTGACCTTCTCCCTCTGACTTATTTCACTTTGCATTATACCCTCAATGTCCATCCACGTTGTCACAAATGGCTGGATTTCGTCGTTTCTTATGGCTGAGTAGTATTCCATTGTGTATATATACCACAGCTTTTTTATCCATTCGTCCCTTGATGGGCACTTAGGTTGCTTCCAAGTCTTGGCTATTGTGAATAACGCTGCAATGAACACAGGGGTGCATGTACCTTTGCAAATTGGTGTTTTCAAGTTCTTTGGATAAATACCCAACAGTGGAATAGCTGGATCATATGGTAGTTCTATCGTTGATTTTTTGAGGAATCTCCATACTGTTTTCCATAGCGGCTGCACCAGTTTGCACTCCCACCAGCAGTGTATGAGAGTTCCCTTCTCTCCACATCCTCTCCAACACATGTTGTTTCCTGTCTTGTTAATTATAGCCATTCTGACGGGCGTGAGGTGATATCTCATTGTAGTTTTGATTTGCATTTCCCTGATACTTAGTGATTTTGAACATCTTTTCATGTGTCTGTTGGCCATCTGTATATCTTCTTTGGAGAAATGTCTGTTCAGGTCTTTTGCCCATTTTTTAATTGGGTTGTTAGTTTTTTTGTTGTTGAGATGCATGAGTTCTTTATATATTTTGGAGATCAAGCCCTTATCAGATGTATGGTTTGCAAATATCTTCTCCCAATTGTTAGGTTGTCTTTTCGTTTTGTTGATGGTTTCCTTTGCTGTGCAGAAGCTTTTTAGTTTGATGTAGTCCCATTTGTTTATTTTTTCTATTGTTTCTCTTGCCCGGTCAGATGTGGTGTTTGAAAAGATGTTGCTAAGACCGATGTTGAAGAGCGTACTGCCTATGTTTTCTTCTAGAAGTTTCACAGTTTCAGGTCTTACATTCAAGTCTTTAATCCATTTGGAGTTAATTTTTGTGTATGGTGTAAGGTAAGGATCTACTTTTATTTTTTTGCATATGGCTATCCAGTTTTCCCAACACCATTTGTTGAAGAGACTTTCTTTTCCCCATTGTATGTTCTTGGCTCCTTTGTCAAAGATTAGCTGTCCATAGACGTGTGGGTTTATTTCTGGGCTTTCGATTCTATTCCATTGATCTGTGTGTCTGTTTTTGTGCCAGTACCATGCTGTTTTGGTTACTATAGCTTTGTAGTATATTTTGAAATCAGGGAGTGTGATACCTCCAGCTTTGTTCTTTCTTCTCAGGATTCCTTTAGCTATTCGGGGTCTTTTGTTGTTCCATATAAATTTTAGGATTCTTTGTTCTATTTCTGTGAAAAATGTTGTTGGAACTTTGATAGGGATTGCATTGAATTTATAGATGGCTTTAGGAAGTATGGACATCTTAACTATGTTAATTCTTCCAATCCAAGAGCATGGAATATCTTTCCATTTCTTTGTGTCCTCTTCAATTTCTTTCAGAAATGTTTTATAGTTTTCGGTGTACAGATCTTTCACCTCTTTGGTTAAGTTTATTCCTAGGTATTTTATTCTTTTTGTTGCAATTGTAAATGGGATGGTATTCTTAATTTCTCTTTCTGCTACTTCGTTGTTAGTGTACAGAAATGCAACTGATTTTTGTATGTTGATTTTGTATCCCGCAACTTTACCATATTCGTTTATTAATTCTAAAAGTTTTTTGGATGATTCTTTAGGGTTTTCTATATATAAAATCATGTCATCTGCAAATAGTGACAGTTTCACTTCTTCCTTTCTAATTTGGAGCCCTTTTATTTCTTTCTCTTGCCTGATTGCTCTGGCTAGGACTTCCAATACTATGTTAAATAGGAGTGGTGACAGTGGGCATCCTTGTCTGGTTCCTGTTCTTAGAGGGATAGCTTTCAGTTTTTCACCATTAAGGATGATATTAGCTGTGGGTTTCTCATATATGGTCTTTATTATGTTGAGGTACTTTCCTTCTATACCCATTTTATTCAGAGTTTTTATCATAAATGGATGGTGGATCTTGTCAAATGCTTTCTCTGCATCTATTGAGATGATCATGTGATTTTTGTTCTTCGTTTTATTAATGTGGTGTATTACGTTGATTGATTTGCGAATGTTAAACCATCCCTGCATACCTGGAATAAATCCCACTTGATCATGGTGTATAATCTTTTTAACGTATTGTTGTATGCGATTTGCTAGTATTTTGTTGAGGATTTTCACATCGATGTTCATCAGTGATATTGGCCTGTAATTTTCTTTTTTTGTGTTGTCCTTGTCTGGTTTTGGTATCAGGGTAATGTCAGCTTCGTAGAATGAGTTAGGGAGCTTCCCCCGCTCCTCAATTTTTTGGAAGAGTTTGAGAAGGATAGGTATTAAGTCTTCTTTGAATGTTTGGTAGAATTCACCAGGAAAGCTGTCTGGTCCTGGACTTTTATTTTTGGGGAGGTTTTTGATTACTGTTTCAATCTCCTTACTGGTGATTGGTCTATTCAAATTCTCTACTTCTTCTTGTTCCAGTTTTGGAAGGTTGTATGATTCTAAGAATTTATCCATTTCTTCCACATTGTCGAAGAGGTGGAATCATTAATATTATTGGGTACGACTTTAAATTAATCATGAGGATCAACACTACATTTATAAGCTGCTGATTTTAAAATGAGTTGGAGATCTGGTATGTTAGGTGAAATTAAAACTCAAATTGACTTCATCAATCTCAAGTATTAAAAACAAAACCTTATATTTATGAGACTTAAGGTTGTGAAGCCACAATATAAATATTTTATTAAAATAATCTATAAATATACACAATGTTGATAACAAAGTCTGTTCTACTAATCCTTACATTTAATATAATATACATACGTATCTATATATAATATCTGCTAAATATAGTTAAGACAATGTATACTTTTTGCTAGTTCTGTGATTACTTCTTGATCTATACATCTTAGTTTCCTAGGAAATTAATTTTTTAAACTATATCTATTCACGTTTCTAAACCCTGATTTTTCTTTTAATTCACTTTTATTTGCCTATACATTTCTGACCCCTTTAAGAACGTCTTATTTTAAAATTTACTGTATTTAAAAATTTAGTTCACACATTAACTTTTTAAAAAAGCAGGTGATTAAAACCATTTTAAAATAAAAGTGTTGCAATCAATTTTTCAGTATGGTGCAGATTCTACAAATATTCTATGAATATTTTCAATATTTAAATTGAAACAGGAAATTTTTCTTCTGTGAATTTTTAGTTTCCCAGTTCCTCCTGAAGATAGATGGGTAAATAGATAGATAGATAGATAGATAGATAGATAGATAGATAGATAGATAGATACAGAGATGTATAATCTAGCATTCTCAACAGTTGTCCATTTAGGGAAACTTCGCAGAAAGAGAGCTGTCGAATATCTATATTTAGTGTTGAATATTAAGCAGCCAACAATTAACATTAAGACTTCTATACCATGGGAAGATAAATTGTCAATATCCGTTTATACTAGATCTAGACATCCAGATAAACTATTTTAAATAAGAAATGGGGAAGACCCTCAAAATAGTCTCAGAGATGGAAGAAAAGATTTTTACCATTTAGTAAGTTATTTATAATAGCTCTAACAAGCTTCCTAGCTTTACAGCAAATTCTATAAATTTATTCCAAGTCTCTGGAGATGGGATCACTATTCACATTGCATCTACTCCGAAAGTCTCCTACTTGCTCTCTTCTCTAGGTAAAACCGAAGCACAAGCAGTGAACAGCTCAGTCCTTTCTTCGGGCCCCACACTCCGCTGACCATGGCCTAACTCTGTCCTACTTTCTTCTATCCACTTTTATATCCAGTTCTTTAAGCAGACAGAAGAACCAAGAAAACCAGATAATTCAATTTTGGGGCTGTTATAGTCTCATTCTGTGAGTTTAGGGAAGCCCTTTCTCTTCTCTGAGCCTTAGTTTTGTCATCTATATATTGAGAAGGTAGATTCTGCCCAGATAAGCCTTTCCAGCTTCACCATTCTCCAGGGCCATAGCTAATGTCACATATAGCACTCTGGCCTCCTAAAATTTTCTTCTGTTGCCGTTTCCACCGAACAATGCTGTCTTCCAGCAGAGGCACTTCCTATAGTGTCTCATGGCGAGATTTATGAACACAATTTGCAGAGAATACAAAAGGCATTATTTTCCTATGCGTATTGTTTGGCGGGCAAATTTCACTTCATTACATTGACATTTCTTACATCCTGCAGAATCAACCTGATATTCAACTTTAGATGTGAATATGAACAATCAAGATGTATTCCTTCTAAGAAAAGAATCACCATGAGTCTGTGCTTTGTTTGGATTTTTGGGCTTAATATCTCTCAGAAAAGCTTTCCCTATATCAAAATATTAACAACAGTTTTCTCTGCAAAGAGAAGAAGAAGGATTGCAGATGACTTTTTTTAAAATTCTCTATTACCATTTACATGTCTATATTTTAGTCCACAGTGAAAGCATTTCTTTTATAAATATACAAAATATATTTTTTTAAAAAGTTAAATTTTCCACATAACCAGCAAAAAAACTTAGTTTTCTCAAGAAGGTAACATTTGGATGTGTTTTAATATCATCCATATTAGGTAATGTTGTGATTTGTTTTTATTTCTCTTCAGCAGCTATTATGAAACAGCATTAACAACAGTCATAATATACCTAAAATGTGTTTAGGCCTATTAATTTTATCAAAGAATTTTTGCATCTCATCTCTCATTCTATCTTCACAGAATTTCTACCAGGTGATTATGCTCATTATTACTATGGATATACTAGAAATTCAAAGGGAAAAAAAGAAAAGAGACCCAAGATCGTTACTAGTACTACACATTCCTACATTAAACAATGGATTCAAAATTCGTAAACAATGACAGCACAGTGATTAGATAAAGGCATCGAAATGTAACTTGAATTACTTTAGTTAGTTCTATCATTCCATGTGACCACTTGGATTGTATATTTCTGTTTAAACTCTTTCAATGGTAAAGACATTTGAAGTTTCTGGAATCTATTGTGAAGAAATGAACGTAGAGACAGTATGGAAATTTCTGGAATTTATTTTAAACTGGGATTCGTTGTGAATTTCTGCCAGACTCTCCTCTCTCTCAGTATCTCTCTCTCTCTGAATATATATAAATGAAACATAAATGTGTATATATATACATATATATCATACAAAAGAAACTTTTCAAAAATTAATAAAAAGTATTTTCTGATCAACTATGAGCAGAGCAGATTGACAGATCAGATCTGATGATACAGGCTATTAAATGAGTATTGGAGAAGATCAATTTTTTTTTTTTTTTGGTGAGGAAGATTGGCCCAGAGCTAACATCTGTTGCCAATCTTCTTCTTTTTGCTTGAGGAAGATTGGCCCTGAGCTAACATTTGTGCCAATCTTCCTCTATCTTGTATGTGGGATGCCGTCACAGCACGGCTTGAGGAGTGGTATGTAGGTCCTCATCGGAGGGGATCTGAGCCCGCAAACCCAGCTGCCAAAGCTGAGTGCACGAACTTAACCACTACGCCACTAGGCTGGCCCAGGAGAAGATCAATTTTGATGCACTCATTGACAAATTTGCAGAAGTTAGGACTTGACTTGAAAACAGACATGGCAATGTAATTCATTACTATGTGAATAATATGCAGGTGTAAGGTTTTTTGCCCTTAAAATAATACATTATTTTAATTTAAAATTACAATTCTATTTTCCGTTTTTAAAAATTGTTATAGTTTATTTATTTATTTGTTTGTTTTTGGCAGGATTATATTATATATAAAAAGTTCAGTACAAGGAAATTTTCACTGTCTATGTTTCTTTTCTGTCCATTATCATTATTTACTTCATTGCATGATTATCCCTGAAAATAAATGTGTTTAAAAATGGCCTACCTTGGATCTTATATAGAAGGTACTGCACTGCAATAGATATTTTCTGAGTAACATATCTTCATGTTTTGGGTATCAGCAGTCAGAGGGAAATATTGTGCCCAATGAGGAAAAACAAACAAATATCCATCAAGGAGACATCTGCAAATTGCAGTGCCAGCTGATCGTCTAATCTCATTCAGCATCTTTAGGAACCTGCAGTTCTATTTCCTAGTCCTTGATCTAAACCCGATATAATGGATTTCAATGTGTTTAAAAGTCAAAAAAATAACATTTCTTAGCCTTATTTCAATAGCATCTTCAATGTGATACCTTATCTTCATTAAATCATTCTGTCTGGTTATTTTTCTAATTGCCTGAATGACTCAATCCTGTGTTCATGCCAATGTGATGAGTCTGGTGTTTCCTCTTATACTGTTTTTGGGGTACCCAGATGTCTTTTTTCAAGTTAGTATAGTTCCTAAATTAGCTATGTGCATACCTGTATCATGTTATATGGAGATTAAAGATCAATTGGCAGCTAATGTACATATTTGAGAGAAAAACAATATTAAATTCATGAATTGTACTTCTGAATAACATTTTCTTCTCAACAATACTTTTAAAAAATTAAGTTCTATCTCTTTGATTAGAACTGCTTATCTGAAGAATATATTTGTCAAATCACTTCTTGGTATCAAATAGGGAAAACCAAATAAACAAACACCAATGACAGTCAATGACTAAAGAACTGTCTGGATATAAGACAGATTCTCGTAGTTAAAGAATCAGCTTTGAGACTATACATGCAAAAACATCAATCTTAAACTTTCTCTTCTATTATGTGGTTGAGTTTAATTAATATTCAATATGTTAGTCATTGGATGCTTCTGCTTCTGTATTCATAAAAATTTTTATGCTATAGATAGTCAAGATTTGAACAGAGTTTCAACAAAGGCTAAATTAAGTAATTTTCAGATGTAAGTAGATAGCATACGGTTTCTTTGGTTTAGTCCAAATTTAGAAAGAAATTGGTGAACTCTCAATTACTTATGCTAATGAAGGAGCCAGCCATCAAAATAATCCAAATGATTAATCACAAAAATAATTTATATGGTCAACATATAGTTTTATATGTAAGTTTTAAGATATATGTTTCATAATCTGTACATTGCTTTATGTTTAATAAAGAAGACAGTTATGTAATCCAGCAACAAATAGCTCATCAAAATATAGAGACTCTTCTTGAGTCTAGAACAATGAATGATCATATTGTCAGAATTTATCTGAGCACTAAAACTCAGTACAGAAAGTTTTTATTAATCAAAACCCATCCTCCTTTCAAAAAGTTTTAGGCAATTATCTTAGTCAGCCTGAGCTGCTATAACAAAATACCATAGACTGGGTGGCTTAAACAACAGGTATTTACTTCTCACAGTTCTGGAGGCTGGGAAGTCCACTATCTAGGTGCTGGCAGATATGGTTTCTGGTGAAGGACAATTTCCTGGCTTATAGCCGCCACCTTCTTGCTGTGTACTCACACGGTGAAGAGAGAGAGAGAGCAAGTCTCTCTTCCCCCTCTTATATGGACACTAACCCATCATGGAGGCCCCGTCCTCACTACTTCATCTAAACCTCTCAAAGGCCCTACCTCCCAATACCATCATATTAGGAATTAGAGATTCAACACATGAATTTTGGGAGGCCACAAACATTCAGTCCATAACAGGGCATTTTGAAATCTGGAAGCAATCTGCTTAGGTTTATCTATATGTATTTTTCCCCTAAAAATTAATTTGAATGCACAGAACCCAGTGGAAGATAGAGAGTATTCATTTCAATGACACATTTATGTTTAACACTAGACCATCAGATTCACCCCACTCCCCTATGAGGCAGTTTCCTGGGAATTACTTCTGCTCTGAAAACAAAAGAGTAATTTTATTACACTTAACACCTTCATCACTGCCCTCTTTGTGCTATCTGTGCTATTCCTAGATGAAGCATGGAGGTTCTGATGTGTAAAGAAACTTGCCCAAAGTCAAGGGCAAGACAGTAGCAACCCCCAGATAGATACCTGATCTTTAGCACTTTTCCATTACTTCAAATTTTTGATGATCACCCCCAAACCTTGGAAGCAGACCAAATTAGCTCCTACAAAATGTCTGCCCCTGAGCAAACAACATTCCACTGTACACATTTGCTTTGCCTGTACTGGAGAATGAGTTTCCAGGTTTAGAAAAATGTAAGTAGGCATTGTCTTCTGCTTAAAGTAGTATTTCTCATGTACAATGGCTTTTTCATCTTGATACTATTGACACATCATTGACTTCATAAGGTATGTTGTTATAGCTCCTCTTTAAGTCTTTGTAATTTATCAGCTACAGCTTTAAATTCTTAGTTATCTGAATATTCCTGTAAATAATTTCTTAAACAATTAAATTACATCCTGAGAGCTGCCCTAAGGAAGAAGACAGGAAAAATAAAGAAAAGAAACTAACAACTACTAGCAAATAAACATTAGTTTCCTTAAGTTACAAGACATTTTTCATTGATTTTAGTCTATTTAACTTTCCAAGAACTCTGCAAGGGAAATACTATTCCCATTTCCCAAATATGGAAACTACAGCTCAGAGATACAGAACAACTTGCCCATGGTCAGACAGGCACAAAAACTGAGTCAGGACCCAATTGGAAAAGCCATTCTCAACATTATGTGACATTGACTCAGATGTATCTTTTTCATTTTGGATATATGCTAAGGCCAAATCCAGTAGTTGTTAAGACCTGTGGGTAAAGAGCAGTCACCAAATCAGCACTCATCTGGGAGCTGCCTCAGTCCAAGCACCTTCCCACTGCAGCCTCTGAGTAGAGCCCTTCTGCCTTGGAATGGCTAAGGTTGTAACTTTGAGGCCAGAATTGTTGATTAGCTCTGCCTCACTCCACCCCACTCCCTTGCTTCACACTTTCCTGAAGGCCATTTAATTCTGAGGATAAACCTCACTGTCAGCAAGATGCAATATCTGTTCTCCCTCACACTTTGCCTGAGCAGTACCCTGGCCAGGCTTGGCCTCATGAGTGTGCAGTCAGAGCAGTCACATAGTGCTCCATGCCCAGAAGGGTCCTGCATTCAGATTTAATGTTCTGCAGCCACTGTCTCAACATTTTTAGTAATTTATCCTTGAATTTGTGTTTTGGAAGTGAATTCCTGTGGGGCAATGGAGCATACTCTGGGGGCTTGGAGACTTGGCTCAAGGGCATCCCCTCTCTGCAGCCTCTCTACATTCTGCCTCTCCTGAGATGGGTATTCCAGGGCCTGCTTCTCTGCTTCCTAGTATTTTAGGTCCCGTCTGCCCTGCCCACTCCCCTACCACTCAGTAACCTGCACCCCCGGCAGGGTCCTGGGCATGGGTATAGGGAGAGTCAAGGTTAGGTGTGTGCGCCCTGCAGGGTCTCAGGATGGGGCATGGCAGCAGCTTTTCCAGCCACAGCTGGCCACATAGTCCAATAGATGACCCTTTGCCCATCCCTCAGTCATGTGCCTGTCCCAGGACAGAGGTTGCAATCATTTGTTGGTGGCCCATCCCCCATAGGTGGGGAGGCAGCAGACCCATGGGAAGGGGAGATACCTGGCTCTACTTCCCCACCTGGCTGGGCATGGCTGGTGAGAGGGGAAATCTGCCAGCTGGTGGATCATGCACACAAGCAGGGGGAGGCCCGAGAGCCTGTAAGGTCTGCACATACCCCAGGAGTATCCCTTGCCTGAAACAGTGCTACGTTAATGGCAAATAAAAAACACCATGACAGGTTGAGAAAGAGGCCTTGGAGAAAATAAAGTGTTTTATATTTTTGGACAAAGGTCAGTCCCCACATTTTCATTTTGCACTGGGCACTGTAAATAGTGTAGCCAGCTCTGGCACTGGTATAAAGGGATTGGGTTTCTCTGAATATAAAGAAAATCAGTGAGCATATCTGAGCCAATTCGGTGTCTTTCTCCTGCTTCTTTGCCTGCTGAAATCCTGGGAATATATCTGACCCTTCAATAGCCCTCTAGCTTTTTCAACTGTGCAACAAATGTGTTTTGTATATTAAAAAATTATCTCTTGTATTATACTTTGGGTTCTTAAAACAGCCACATTTTTTTTTTCCAAATGTGTGCACTGTCTGTTTGAAAACAAAAGGTAATCAATGAATGCTGGGTATTGGGATTCTGAAACCTAACTAAGAAAATGCTGTTTAGTTCTACCTTTCCTCCAATTTATACATTCAAAAATTAGTCTTCTGAAAACAAGCTAAACAAATTATAGCAATTTCTTTTACAGAAATGGATTCAATTGCAGCATTGTGCAGGTCTGAACCATTATTTTCTCCTTTGAATTTACCCGTGTGGTGGCCAGATAAGCCAGTCACTCAATGAGCAGTCATTGAGTGTCTACAGTATATCTATCTTATACTAGTTGCAAGGAAAAGGAGAGTGACACAAACTCACACTGATTGTGAATCTCCTATGTGACAGACAATTTGTGTACTTTCGGTCAGTTAGTCTTCACAACAAATCAAGAGGTAGACCTTGTTGGCTCTGTTTTCCAAACAAAGACATTGAGGTTCAATTCATTAAGATAAAAAGGTAGTTTTCCACTAGAAAGTGGAAAGCCAATTCAATGATGATGTTAATGAGAAACCAATCATTTACGAGTGGATTTTTTTTTGTATCAATATGAATATTCCATATTTTAGTTGACCTCTCACAACCTCCACTCCCATGTATAATCTAAACACCTGCAGAAGAAGTGGACTACAGCTCTCAGCATGTTTACATGGTTATCTTTAAAACAAACAATGATGCTGAACCTGCACGTCTCGGTAAACAAAGTGTTATTCTCAGCAACCAGTAATTGAAGCCCTTCCTGTTTCTATTAGGGTTTGTCAATTGGAGGACCTCTTTTCTAACAACCAGGCATAACAGTCATTGAGAACGCTTTCAGTTAGAAAAAAACTGGCTGTGCCTGTCTTAGAGAAGGACAAAGATGTTTTTCATTAACCTAACACCTAGCCACTCCAGTGTTTTTCACACTATGTCCTGCTTGGAAAAAACTCTGCCCACGTCCAACTTTCACTTCTTAGGGGGTGTCTCATACCTCCTTCCTTATCCAGTGTGGCTGATGTGTTTTACCTCAGAAACTACTTTATATTTTATAGAGCCTTTGAGGAAAAAAATCTGGTAATGCTAATTAGCTAATATACAAACATTAATTAACCAATTCTCAAAAGAGACGTGGATAAAAAAGTAGGCTACTCCATGCTAATTCAGCAATGGGAAAGTTCTAGTTAAATAACTCGGTCTATCAAGGTCACATTCTGTGTCAAAGAACTAGGAAGGATAGATGAAAGAAAAAAGAACAGAGTGACGGCCCCACTGAGCAAAAGTACATCTCCTGTTAGATTCCAAGTAGAGATCTTATTTTTGTGTCCCCTTCCCTCATTCAAATCTATGTAATCCCATCCCCAAAGCTGCCCCTTATGCTCCAACTCACATGGATACCTCCTTCTCCAGCAAGTCTTCATCCATATCACTTACATTAGTTTGCAAGTGCTATTTAATTATGAATTGCATCCATTTGTTATTTTCTCAGACCAGTCTTTAGGAGGACAGAGAGAATGGCCACCACGGATTGGGAATACTTCCATACTATATACATGGTAGTAAAAATATTTAACAATTTCCAATTTGATTTCACAGACTCTGTATTAACTTGTTTTCACTAAACATGAGAACTAATTATTGTTATTCCACCATACACATGTGGAAATGGAGGCTCTGTGTGCCTAAAATGCTTCCTAGGATCATATATACAACACATGATAGAGTAGGTTTCCGTTTCTCAACAATCTTATACAAAAAGTGGAATGTTATTATGATCCCGACTTTACAGATGAGAAAACCTAGGCTCGGAAGGAGACAGCTCTTGTTCAAAATTACAAATCAAGTTACAGTGGAGGAATGTGGTTTATTAAAAGAAGATATGAGCAATTAATAGCCAAAGGGATCACTACAGAAAAACTGGTTCACATGCCAAGTACAGCTGTCTCTTGATTACAGAGATGAGCCTCAGAACAGGTGAGCAGGAGCCCCTTTGGACTCTATGAGCTGCTGTGTTAGGAGTTCAGCTCAGAGGCTTGAGCTGAGGAGCTGTGAATTATAAGAACATTAATATGGCAGACACAACAGAGGGAGATACTTAGGGATCCTTGCCCACTGGTTCCTCTTCCATTTTTCCATACCTGTGAGTTAAACTTTATCTCATCAGTTGGATCTTATCAGTTATAGCCAGCACCATTTTTTTGAGAGTCCACCAAGTCTTAATTCCATGTACTCAAATTACCCATAAGGTGAGGGTTATTGTCCCCATTTTAAAGATGCAGGAAATGAAGCTCACACATTCACTCATTCATTTGACAGATATTTAATATCCACTGTGTGCCAAGAACAGTGCTTAGAGTGGTAAACCAAGTGGACAGGACACCTTCTTTCCTCATGGAGCTTATAATACAATGTTTCAAGACAAACAAAGAAGTAAACACATGGATTTATGATGTTTATTTAAGAAACGTGCTATAAAAGTAAGAGATTGCTGTTATAGAGGAAAAGTGTAACCTTGCATGGAAAACTATGTGTGAGTGTCTAGAAAAGGTAATCAGGAAAGGGCAGATTTTAACCTGAAATCTGAAGCATGAGAAGAACTCTTCCTTTCCAAGAGTTGGAGCCAGGGCCATCTGAGCCCAGAGGACAGTAAGAATAAAAGTTTTGACATAGAAGAGATTTTCGTGCTTTTAAAATTTGAGGGTATAATGCAAAGTGAAAAAAGTCAGAGGGAGAAGGTCAAATACCGTATGATTTCCTTCATTAAGTAGTAGATAATAACAACAATAAACAAACACATAGAGACAGAGATTGGATTGGTGGTTACCAGAGGGGAAAGGGGGAGGGAGGAGGGTGAAGGGGATAATTCGGTACATGTGTGTGGTGATGGGTTGTGATTGGTGTTTTGGTGGTGAACATGATGTAATCTATACAGAAATAGAAGTATAATGATGTACACCTGAAATTTTTACAATGTTATAAACCAATGTTACTGAAATAAACAAAAAATTAAAAAAAAAAAATTGAATACAGCCAGTGTGGCTAGTTCAGTTTGAACAAAGGGAAAGTGATGGGAAAAGATGGCATTTTAGAACAAGAAAAGGAAAAAAAATAAGGAACTATTCAAGAGACTTGTTAAGTCAAAGAAGAATGAAGTAGAGATATGGGAAGGGGGGTTATAGTGTCCCAAAGCTAGAAGAGGAGGAGACAGAATTTGAAGCCAAGTCTCTCTGCACTCAAACCCATATACTAGACCACCTCACTCCTCTAACACTGACTCACAGCTAGACACTAGTGATAAGCCTAGCTTCCTGATTATCTGGTGGTCGGGCATCATGGAGCTTAACCTGGAGAAACTGAAACCCAGAGAGGAAAAGTTCCAGAGTCACAAGGCTAGTTCAGGTGGTCTTAGGAAATGGAGAGAAGAGTAAAAGGAGGGATGGAGAGGGAGAGAAGGAGCGGGGCTAGGAGAAGAGAGAAGGGAGGAGAATGAGAGTGAAGCAAATCGTAACAGCTAGACCAGAGTCTTGACTCCACTTAGACCAAAACCATCCCATTACTGAATCTGAGAGGTTCAATGTTTGGCCAAGACCTTACAAGGAATTTGAGCATGACAAGACTAGAATTCAGTTGCCCTGATGCTGGCAATGAATGTGAGCATGTGACAAACAACAAAATATAGCAGATTTTGAAGATGCATAATGAGGTTTGTAATGACCCTGTTAAAACGTGACTGTGGGCGAGGTGGGAATCTAGAAAATGACTATGTTTGAAATTAAGGTGGGGATAGCTTTAATTATCTGAAGTGTGAAATGATTTGCAGGTGATTTGCAAGTGCTTGAAGCGCAAAGCAAACGCATTTCTGCCAATGTAAGTGATATGTTGTTCCATATGGTAGATTTTCATTGTTCTTTACAATATAATAGCTTTTGGATTTAAGAGGAAAGTTTGGTCTTTACAAAGTAATTATTCTAATGTTAATAAATCCACACTGCAAGGAGCTGAGGGTGGATAAAGGCAGTTTTCATCTCTTCTCAACTTTTGTCTGGAGAATTATTATTATAAAATAGTTGTTTTATTTGACCAAGCCATTCATTTTCTCAATTTTTTCTACCATTTAGTGGGTCATCAATCTCCTTCCCACCCTCTGTCTCTTTTGAGAGAGATTTATACCCTTCCCCAAAGTATGAGAAAACCAGTGGCATCTTTAAAAGAAAAAATAATAGATATCTCTAAGGATTGATGGGAGCATTAAAAAAATGTTTAAAGATAGTACACAAATGTGTGAAGACACCCAACATAGTACCTGGAACAGAAGACTCTTTCCTATGTACAAACTTCTTCCCCTACGTTTCTATGTATAATTCAACTCAGCCTCAAATTCTCCTGGGCATGGTCCATTACAAACCAGCTTGTTTCCACAGTCCCGCTATCAAGCAATCTGGAACTACTTATAATTAATAGTCAAAGTTAAATGACAGATTTGATTGAAAAGGAAGCCAGCTAATTTAGTAAATTACCTTTTTGGTTAAGTTCAAGTTATTAATGGTTCCAAGTTGGTATTGGACCTGCTTTCCAGGATTGTTGACGCCCAATGCAACCTGAATCTAAAACACCATTGGCTATGTGTCTATAAGGAAAGCAACTCATTTGGAAGATCTGATGTACTTACAATGTCTCTGATTATTTTGGATATCATCCAATACAGTAGAATTATATTCTAACATGGCTCATTTACTCAAGAAAAACTTTTGGCTACCTATTGGTCCATCCTAGGTTCTCAGGGCTCAGAAAGGAATAAAGAAATGTTATTGCCTTTTAATTGCTTGTACTTTTTGTTTTATGGATTTTTTTGTGGTAGATAATGTAGGTAACGTGAATTACCATTTTTATGCACACTCAAATAATCTCCATCAAAAACATCAAGCAGAATTCAAGATTGATATTATCACTCATATCCATATTATAAAGAAATTTGATTAAAATTAGAGCTACATTTCACACTCATATTCATTTTGGGTCATTTTATTTCTACCTCTTATCAAGATAATTCAGCAAATATTTATCATGTTTATAATTTTCAAATATACTACAAAAATGAATATGAATAAACCAGTTAATACCTATTATGAGCCAGGGCCTTAAAATATGGCATTTAATTCTTACAATTCTGCAAGGAAAAGGGAACTAAATGGAGAAGGTAGCAATTGAGCTAATTCTTGAATGCACAATAGCCTTGGCTCACAGAAAAGGAGAGGGCACGTGTGCATGTGCATGTGTGCATGCCTCTGTGTGTGTGTGTGTGTAGGTGATTGGGACTACAACGGGGAATACAGGTGTTTGGAAATCCAAGCCAAAAGATAGATAAAAACAAAGACTTTAGGCAGAAAAGTATTCGGAGCAAGATGTTTCCAGGATAAGACACATCACTAAGTAATTGGAGCATAAGGCATATGTTATGTAAGACAAACATCCTAATATGCCTTTGACTATTATAAACCAAAAAAAAGACAGGCTCTGAATAAAGCCCTGCCTTCTACAGCCAATCTGGAGTCTGCCACACACTATGTCTGAACAAACGCGTGTTAAAGAAGCAAACCCAGCACTTGCCATGATTTGAAATTCTTGCCTCAACTGATCAAAACAAGATCTCCTCGTCTAGGAGCTTAAAACTGGAAATTCATTTCTTCCATTGCCCTGATGATTGTAAAGCATAATGAATCCTTGACCTGTTGCACCAAGGCTGGACATTCATCTCTGTGCAGACCTATCAGCTGATTGGTTATACGAGAAGATTCAAGGGTCTTGTCACAGCCATTTGTGAAGATTTCAAAGTCAAGAACATTAGTGTTATATCCAAACTAAAAGAATGAGGGAGTTTTAGTAAGACAGAATAAAGCTATTGACTGGAATCATGCAACTGAGGCCAGGCAGCAGGGATAAACAGATCCCCTAACCCCAGCTCTATTACCACTATTCTGCCGGTGCTAGGACTGGCTCTCTGAAAAACAGTGTAGAAGTGGATGGGACGAGGATATACCCAGCTCGGCTACAAAACAACTGTTTCTCTTCTTGAGTTCTGGAAAACAAGTAAGGACCCGTAGATAAGAGTGTGGAACAAAAATAACATAAACCAAAGTGTCTGCAAAAGTGTTTGCTTCAGAGCAGTCAGCTGACGCAACCGTCACTGGCCAGAA
The DNA here is from genome assembly GCF_057802395.1 of Ceratotherium simum simum. Classification (NCBI taxonomy): domain Eukaryota; kingdom Metazoa; phylum Chordata; class Mammalia; order Perissodactyla; family Rhinocerotidae; genus Ceratotherium; species Ceratotherium simum. The sequence goes on from NC_141906.1 coordinate 37,362,159, forward strand.
ATGGTGGCACATGCAGCTTTTATGACCCTCACTCTTTTCAGAACCATTAGAAGAAATACGTCAACAGCATGCTCCCATCCGAAGTCTCATTGAGTTCAACTTAAATATCACCAGAATTCACTTGTCTGAAGCGGAAAACTCTAAGAGTACCCAATGAAAAAGCATCAATGTTGCAATGAATATCTTAGGAAGAGTTTTATTTTAATCTGAATAAATATTGAAAAACAAAACAATGCGAATATTGAAAGCAGGCTACCTTGAAAAAAAACATTGTCAAATCAGAGAAATGAATTTCTCTTCTCACGACATCACAGGAACCCAGTCATTTCTATAGACCAGAAGATACTGTTTTAATCATAAATGAGTTTTGTTCTTATAAGCAATGTTAGTAGAAATATAAAGCGGTGCTAAAACTAAGAGTGAAAAACCACCTGCAGTTCCTCCAGGGATAAAAAAGGATCAGCATGCAAACGAGTGATCACTTCTATATAAGAGCAAACTATTAGCCTTATACACTGTTGAACAGTTAAGGAGCAATGCCTCATTTGTGCTTCATAACAACCCCTACTACAAAGGTGATTGTATACATTTTATAGATGAATAAACTGGGCCTCAGGGAGTTTCCCAAATGCACATAGTTAATCAGTAGTAGAGCTGCTGGTACCCAGTTCTGTTCATCTCTCCAGGTCAAGGATAACTTTCCATTGGAGCACAGACATGGTACCAGGCTCTAAACACCTGATGGTGTTGATTTCACCTACTCTTACAAGGAGGATATGCTTTATAACTATTTTTTTTGGCATAACTTGTAGTTCATAAGTCACACTATGAGGAAAATAAAAATGAGGTCAGAGTAAGAGTCACAAAATAGCATTTCCTGAGTTCTCACACATTTCATGGAAGTTTCAGGCCCTCATGTTTCTTTTAAATGTTTATGATAGGCAGTAGGGTATGCATTCTAGAACTAATTTGCTTATCACTATTGAATACCTTATCAAAATTATTTTCCTTTGTCATCCATGATAGAAAAGTAAATAAATAAATACATGGCTAAAGACCACAAATGTGGCAATTGCTGCTAAAGCTCAGGGCTGAGATCCCTGGTATTTATATGAAGGGCTCTGGCCTAGACATATCTGCCCTTCTCTTCCTCCTCAGCCAGAGTGTTTGACACCAATCCTCCCAGGTTCTCATAGTCCAAATGTCCCATAGGGATTCTAGTGAAACAACTCTACCATTTTCACTATTATTTTTATTTCACGTCTCAGATGTCAATTCTTGGGACTGGGCTGGGAGATCAACATGAGTGGCAGACATTTTACTATATTTTTGGTCAGCTCCTCTCAGTTCCATCCGTTAATAGATGCAGGGTGGGACCACCCTGTTTGTCTTCCAAACAAGCCTGAGATATTAGAATGGATTCCTATTAAACTCCACCTAAGTTTGGTAAAACATGCCTAGAATGATAAAATGTCTTCACAGTCATTTATAGAGAACCTATTAGTAACAAGTTACTGTCTTATGCTTTGTAGATACTATGACAAAGAAGACACAAATAGTCCCAGATATTATTAATCTTACAGTCTAGTGAGAGAAACATTAAACAGATTACCACATAAACAACTGAAACTTATAATCACAGCAGTAAAATTACATAATATATAATTAAAATTGGGATAAGTGCTTTGAAGCACATGATTGTGGGAGTTAACCTAGTCTGGAAGGACAGGGGGTGGGGTGGGAGAAGGTCGGTGGAGCTTGTCTAAGCAGGGAAATAGTTCAACTAAAATGGTCTCATACCCTCAAAATGAGGCTAGCAAAGAATGAGAGCACGTAAAGATATGAAAATATGCTTACATTACACATAAATGCATTACATTAAATTATATCTATAGTACAGCATCAGTAAAATAAAAATGCTTAGAAAAAGACTAAAAGATTAAAAATAGATAAACCAAGATATAACTTGATTATTTCTGAAGGCTAGTATTGTTAGCTATTTTTAAAAATAGCTTTATATTTAAATGCATAAAATTTAAAGCAGAAAACCCTTAGAAGCAGAGGAATGAACTGGACTCCCTTGGGGAGGAGGGATGGTACTTCTCCACTATATGTTTTGTTCCTTTATCTATACCATTTCATGTAGGAAAACAAACTTAATAAGCAAGCAGTCATCTAGATTAAAATCTACTTTAAGAAAATTCCAATGCAAAATTATGACTATTGTATATGTGTGTGCACATATCATTCCTATTTAAACATAATACTTTATGGTCACTATCAGTGTATTGAAAAAGAGCCTCGATAAATTAATTTATCTGGTCATCATTACATACAAATGCAGAGTCAGTATTGAAGAATACATAAAAGCTATCTTATTTTTATGACTAAAACTTTAGTTCTCAGAAATAAAGGCAGAAGTCAATTTGACAATAATCAATGGTGACACATAAAATATGTAATATATGCCAGCAACTGTTCAATGTTTGCTCACACACTTATTTTAGTTATTTTTCACAAAATCCCTGAGAGTTAGGTTTTACCATACTAATTTACTAAATAAGATCAAACTGAGGTATAGAAAAGTGAATAATTGGTTCAACCTCATAAACTAGTGGTATCAAGGTTAAGGCCTCTAGAAATCCTAAACATTAAAATTAGTATGGTGTGGTCCAGATATATGTGTGTGTATATATATATATTTTAATAAAAATAATATGACAGCATACTGTACATGTAAGAAAGTCCATCAATATTCTTACTTTTCCCACAACCAATTTGACTGTTCTTTATCTGAAATAGCAGATATTGTTTCTTAAAAGAATAATAATGTTGCCAGTGCCAAGCTTGTCTTTAGCCTATTTGGTCATATAGTACCTAATGGCAAAGCTAGACTGCAACACTGGCCATGCCTTTTCAATATATCATTCTTTAATATTGAGTATGACATGGAGTTTGGAGCAATGATATCACAGGGTGTGGGGGTCATTCTCAAAAATCAAATGTTATAAGCTATAAGAGTGGATTTTTACAATAAGAAATATTCTTCACGTGGGATGAATGGAGGCATTTCCTCGTTTTGAACATTTCCTATGTGCAAAATACTGTGATTGGCTCCAGGAACATAGAGATGAATGAGACATGGAATTCATGTGTTATTGAAAAATGATTACAGGTAAAGAGACAATGACAAGGCAATGCTATGCACTATGAAAGAAATAAGGAGAGATACGGGTACCTAATTCAAGTAAGTGGGGTCAAAGAATACTTCCAAGAGGTGAGGATGCTTGAGCAAGGCTTAAAGGAAAAGTTGGAGTATAAGAAGAAACATGTGTCATAGGTTCAGAGGCAAGAGACCATGGCTTTGTGAGAAATGTGGGCAACTTCCTAGGCTGGAGCATGGTGGTTGTTCATGGGATAGTGGTTGTATGTAAACTTGAAAGACAACAGAGCCCAGCCTATAGAGAGACTAATAAACCCTGAAGTACTCTGGCTTCCTCCTAAATACAATGGCATGCCATTGAAGGATTTTAAGTGAAAGAGTTACATGATTGAATTTATATTATAGAAATTTCACTTTGAGTCCACAGCCAGCTTAGTTCCAGATTCTAAAAGCTCTCAGAAGGTTTCATACCAATTGTATTTTTCTCACAGTGTGACATTATTCCTATATCTTCTTCTTACGATGTTTAGACTTGAAACATCGTAGAAATAAATAGGCACATAGTCTGTCTGAGTTAGTCCTGGGGCACTGTTCAGAGGAAGTGTGTGGGCGTGTAATGAGGCCAAGTTACCAACAAAGATGTCCATGTTCTGGAGTCAAGTAGCCACGTGAGAAGGCCACGGACATCAATCAGATGTCCTAGAGCTCTAGTGCACAGAAGGCCTGGTGGTATGGAGTCTAGATCCCATACTTTGTAAAGAATGCAAACGTTTTGTAATAAAACTATGTGGAACTAAACCAATCAATCAATGGTACTTGCTCTGATTTGCCATCCAGTATACTTAAAATTAACTAGAGAAGAGTAAAAGAGGCAAGAGAGAAATAGAATGAAAAGACATTCAGGAACATCTTACCTAAACGAGGTTTTTGAGAAGTTATATAATCCAATAAGGATATCAAATTTTATCACAGTGTTCCACATTCTCCTTTTATCTAACATTTTTTATACTTGTTATATCATCTACTTACCAGTTGAGACATCCCAAACTCTGGATGGAGGAAATAAAAGTATATTTAAGTGAACTGCAATTATGACAAAATAGAACTTATTTTCCTAAAATCTGTGACATAGTTTTTGGTTAATTACCAGACTGAATTAAAAAACATGCGATGACGCTTTTTAAAGCATAAAGCAAAGAATCCATTGGCACTTTAGTGTGTACCCATCTTAAGGTAACGTAGTTATCTCTGTGGGATAAAGTTGAAGGATAAAGTGGCTTAGTCTTCTGCATTCTTTGCTTTGACTAGTGTTGGGAGTACTCAAGATAACAAGAGACAGATGCCCTCCTGCATTCAGAGGCGACCCTCACTATAACCTAGCAAAAAAATGCTACGTCCTTTTTTACAGATGAGAAAACTGAGATTCCAAGAGATTAAATAATTGTCCCTAGGTCATAGCCCAATAAGTTGGGAAGCATCATTCATGCAATGGTCTGTCTGCCTGTAAAAGTTGCATGTTTTCCATTATCCAGCTCAGCTTGTGCAAATGTTTCAGGAATTTTTCTTCCTGGCTTCAACACATCCTCGATGCTTTCTTTTTCTCTTTATATGTGGGAAAATGTAGAGCTATTGTCCTCCTCCCCATACAGGTTCACATATTCTCACAGAGCTGCTGCGTCTTTTCTGAGTCATTTATAGTTTGTTTTTCCTTTCCGGCCTAGAGCAAGGGCTAGTTTACTAAAAGATAAATAGGGAAACACTTGTCTTAGCATAGCTCTACCTCTGTTTCAAATCATGTTATCTTTTGCAATGATACACTAATCACTTTTCAGTCTTTTGATTGATATTCAAGCAGCATATTGCCTGACAGAAGGTATTAAGGTCCAGATACAGAAAATCTTAAAAAAAAAAACAATTTAATTCCCAATCTGATTTTCCTTCTGCCAAGTGAAGCCCACCTGTGGACAATGATTTCATACGTTAATCAAACGTCAGGACCCTTGGAGAAAAATGCATACTATTTTGTTGAAAATTGAGTATTCTCAGTTAGAAACTGATCAGATTCAGCACTTTGTGACTATGGCTTTAACAGTAAGACAGAAGTTCAGGTAAGGAAAAAGGCAATTAAAATCAATTTGGAAGCATACCAGCAGAGTGGATTATAAAGCAACTAAAGTAAAAAGAAAATTACCTGAGAGGACATTTGTAAAAATTAGCAATTAAAGACTTGGTAGAGGTTTTATTAATCATAATATTTAGAAATGAAGAAACAGGTATTCTGATCAAACGTAATTGCAAACAAAGTAAATGACTGTTATTTACTTGAATGTGTACTCTCTATCTGATATAAGTAATGTTCCACAGAATATACTATCAGAAGAGATAATATACTATTAGAAGAGAGCACTGGACTAGGTATGGTGTCATAATATTTTGGACCTCACTTGGTACTAACCTTCTGTGTAAGTTTGGACTGCCACTACCTGTCCCTTGTAAGGGAGTTGACCCAGAGAAGTGGTTCTTAAGTGTGGCTCCAGACCATCATCATCATCATTTGAGAATTTGTTAAAGATGCAAATTGTTGGGCCCCACCTGACCCATTGAATAGGAAAATCTAGGAGTAGGGCCAGCAATCTACACATGAACAAGACCTCTACGTATATTGATGCACACTAAAACTTGAGAAACACGGAATTAGATTACCTGTAGTGTCCCTAACAGCAATATACTCTGGTTATATAAGTTATTTTCCAAAATAGCTTAACTCAAGGTCAGCTGGCTTCAGGTACTCTTCTAGTACCTATTTAGCTCACAAAAAATATAAACAAGGGGCCAGCCCAGTGGCATAGTGGTTAAGTTCAGTGTGCTCTGCTTTGGAGGCCCGGGTTCAGGGGTTTGGATCCCAGGCGCAGACCCACATCACTCATCAAGCCATGTTGTGGCAGCAACCCACATACAAAATAGATGAAGATGGGCACAGATGTTAGCTCAGGGCCACTCTTCCTCAAGCAGAGAGAGGAAGATTGGCAACAAGTGTTAGCTTAATTTTAAGAAATTGGATATATTATAGGACACTATTAAGACTTTATACTTTATGCTTAGACACACTGAGTAGGAGGCGTAAAATGAGAGACATAGTTCTGCAAAAAATTCAAAGGTTGAAAAAATTTGGAAGAAAAATAACATACTATAAAATTAATGGGGTCAATCACAGACTTGAGATATTGGGACATTAGAGCTGGGAAAAATCTTAACAATTCATTCATTCCTACTGTTGCATTTTGTTGATAAGAAATCTGAAGCACACAGATAAGAGATACAAATTGTCTCAAGAGTCAGCTTGTGATAAAATAAAAACATGCTGAATCTTCATGTCATAGGTGATTTAAAACTACTGGCTTCAAACTGTATCAAATGGATTTATTGAGTGGAGGTAAGACAAATTAGTTTCTATATGTGCATGATTCTGTGCACTTCATTGAGCAACTTGGATATAGCCTTAAAACATTCATGTAGGAATCCATTTACTATGTCACTGCCTAGAGACATTTTTGGAACTTTTAGGATTAACTTTCAGCTTAAAATTATCTGGAAATGAGTCATGTTCGATCTATTCCATCATATCTTGATTTCTCATTATACCATGATTCAGAAAGTTAGTCTCAGATCTGTATACATGGCTGAATCTTATGTAACCTTAGCTACAGCTGACAGCAGGTCTGGTCTCATGCCTGAAAATAATAGAAAACAAAACAACAAAAACCAGAACAGGGGCTGGCCCGTGGCTTAGCAGTTAGGTGTGTGCGCTCCGCTACTGGCAGCCCAGGTTGGGATCCCAGGCGCACAGCGATGCACCGCTTGTCCAGCCATGCTGAGGCAGCATCCCACATATAGCAACTAGAAGGATGTGCAACTATGACATACAACTATCTACTGGGGCTTTGGGGAGAAAAACGAGGAGGATTGGCAATAGATGTTAGCTCAGGGGGGATCTTCCTCAGCAAAAAAAAAGAGGAGGATTGGCATGGATGCTAGCTCAGGGCTGATCTTCCTCATACACACACAAAAAAACCAGAACAAAAATATAGTTTTCCAATATCATGAAGCATTTCTATACGTAGCTCCATTTAATGTCTCATAAAAACGTTGTTGAAAGAGATGACATAGTTAACTCGTATCATTTTGGTATTGTGGCGAAATGTAATTTAAAAATAAATTATTTTTGATGTTCAGTTATCAAGGTGAATGAACAGCATACTTAGATGCTGTATGATATAATGAGGCCAAATAGTCTCTGCTAATGCATGTCAATTAAAAAAAAAATCATTCAACATAAATTTTGCACTTACTATGTGTTTGGTCAAGGTGCCACACCTTGAGAATATAGAGACGAATAAAGCAATATGAATATCTCAGGGAATTTATAGTTCAAGATATTCGGAAAACATAATCTGATCATTGTGATGAAACTACTTTTTTTGTGTGTGTGAGGAAGATCGGCCCTGAGCTAACATCTGCCAATCACCCTCTTTTTTGCTGAGGAAGACTGGCCCTGGGCTAACATCCATGCCCATCTTCCTCCACTTTATATGGGACGCCACCACAGCATGGCTTGACAAGCGGTGCATCGGTGCGTGCCAGGGATCCGAACCAGCGCACCCCGGGCCGCCACAGTGGAGCGCGCGCACTTAACTGCTTGCGCCACCGGGCTGGCACCAAAACTACTTTGTTTTTTAACCTAATCATATACAGAATTCATCAATTCATTTTAATGACCAAGTCTATGATAATTTTATTCAGGATTTCTAAGGTAATGTAAATTATAAATAGTTGTAGTAATCATTGTATGTGTGAGCAAACCATAGTTAGGATCCAGAGCCAATTAATGTGTGAACATTTCTGATATTTCAGGTAGATATTTATATTGAATACTATTTCATTTCTTTTTTAGATCAAACTTATGACATAAATATTCCCTGTATTTTGTAGGCAAGGAATGGAGACCAGGAACATTTAGTGACTTTTCAAAGTCAGATATCAAGTCAATGAGGGATCCAGGATTCATAGCCAGGTCAAATCTTGAGTGCAAAGCTTTCTCTACTCAATTAAAACATTTTACTTTTTAGAGAAAGAGAGAGAGAGAGAAATAGAGGAATCATGAGGAAAAGGGAGAGAAAGAGAAGGAGACTGTAGACATGAAATCCTTCATGTATAGGATCACACAAGTTATTTAGTCAATTTGATAACCTAATAAATATGCATCAACTTAGACTTCACCAAATTTCTGAGGAATAGGAATTTTTAGCCTATCTAGAGAAGTAAAAAAATGAAATTGTTTTATTCTCTTCTATTACTTTTTCAGCTCAAGTCATCTAGGTCTTCTAAGATATATTACATTTTATGTATTATGTTACTTGATTTTAATTTTAATAATATTTGTTTTTAAAAATCATGCCATAGAGAGCAGGATAGCCATGGGAAGTAGTGTGCACCACTATCCACACAACCAATTTTTAGAATCTGAATAAAGTTGGAACGCTATTAGTGTAATTGAGAAAGGATAGAATAATTTGTCATTTGCACAGACTGGATCTGAGTAACCATAATGATGAATTTTGCAATACCTCTTTGGAGGAGTCTTATTCTTTGTCAGTTCAAAATTATTCTTCCCTTAATGTTCTTTTCCCTATAGAGAATTCCTAGGAGCATACATAGAGAATCATATGTAGATGAATCATACATAGACAGAAGGAATAATAGCATTTTCTTTCTTCTAGTAAGAAGAAATCTAATTATTTTTAATTGTAGAAAGATGATACATTTTTGGAAGATTGGCATCTTTGCCATCCTTGCAATCAATGTTGCACAGTCCATTATTGCTTTGAGACACCTTTGAGCAGCATGTCCCTCTCCGGCTTAAAAATTCATGAAAGCTTCTTAGTATGAGATAGGATTTCTCCACATTTTGGCACTTGCCCACCTTTTGTAATATAATATCATGCTTTCCTGCATATTTGCCCTACATTCATTCTCTACCTATTCTCAACAAAACAAAACAAAACAAAAAAACTATCTGTTTCCATATCTCTATAAATGTTGTATTGGTCCTAGGGCCTGGGACACCTTTCACACACTCTTTTGACCTTGTGAATCTCTCCTTCAAAACAGAGGTCAATAATTGCAACCTTTGTGAAACCTTCTTCCAGTAGAATGGATACTTACTACCATGGTATCCTGTATTCCTTGTTCTGTTATGGCACCCACCATATTCTTTTTCCCAGTATTTTGTCACTTGTCCAAGCTGCTGAGCTCAGGGGCCATGACGTAGTCTTCTCTATAGCCCTAGCATCTCATGCAGAATTGGAAAACATATGTCGATGTCATGAGCTCTACAGAATAAGGGATTATATGAAACACAAGAGGAAATAAGGAAAAACAAACTCTGGCAGCTATGAGATTTTTTTTTCAATTATTGAGATGGAAACAAGAAAATTATACTTAACACTTAGAAAGTGCTTGTTATATGTCAAGTACTGTTCTAATTGCTTTATATACATATATGAACACATTTAATCCTCACTCCAACTTCATGAGGAAGACACAAGTATTATCCTGTTTTACAAATCAGAAAACTGACACACAGAGACTAAGTAACTTACTTAAGATCACCCAGTCGGTGCATAGAAGCATGATATGAACTAGGTGGTTGAATTCAAACACCATACTCTACTAACTCTCATAGGTGCTAGGAAAAAGGTCTAGGAGTAGTTTAGAAGTATGTATTCAGTTGGCTGCACTTGCTATAGTATGAGCTTTAGTTCACTAACTAGGAAATAATGTGCTAGGGATAGATTAAAGGGTAAAGGAATATCCTAGATCTATTACCAATTATCATTGACACTATTGTCCTCTGGTTAGGAGTTTTGTGTCCTTTTTGGAACTTCCCAAAGCCTCAATTCCCTCATCTCTGAAAGAGAAATAATCATAAACCCAATCTCACGGGATTGGTTTGAAGATGAAAATAGACAATGCTCATGAAATGCTAAGCATAGAATCTGCCACATAAAAGTAAAGTTAAAAACAAATAACCCCAAACACTGGCCGCCTCTCTCTCCATGCCGATTTCCGTCAGCACTGCCACATTTAACTGGTCAGAAATTCACACAGCATCCATGGTGATAGAGAAAGAGGAGAGAGGCAGTGAACTGGAAAGAAATGGAAGGTGAGGTATTTCCCTCTTTATTCTCACAGGCATCTTTTTTTTTTCCCTGAGGAAGATTTGCCCTGAGCTAACATCTGTTGCCTATCTTCTTTTTCTTCTTCTTTTTTTTTTTTTTTGCTTGAGGAAGATTAGCCCTGAGCTAACATCTGTGTCAATCTTCCTCTATTTTGTATGTGGGTCACCATCACAGCATGACTGACAAGTGGTGCAGGTCCGCTTGTGGGATCGAAATCCAGGAACCCAGGCCGCCAAAGCAGAGCTTGATGAACTTTAACCATTATGCCATGGGGCTGGTCCCATCTTTTTTTTTAAATAAAAAGTAGCAACTTGAATATCAAGGTTGTGTGAGATAGTCCTATGAGTTATTTGTAGACTCTCTTCATTACCTCTCTATGAGGCTGTCTTTCAGATGTCACATTAGCTCAATACTTCACTTCTTGTGACTCAGAATGTTGTGTGAGCACTTTATTCTGACCATCCGTAATACTTCTGAATCCTGACCCTGATCTTAATTCCCTCTTTCCTGCAGAGAGATATTCAGGCACTGAGTTCTTGAATCTCAATCTTAGGTTCATTCTCTAAGCTTCTGTTTTTTTTTAAAAACTCTCACCTACTTTAGTCAATGTTTTCCCCTACAAAGCTTAGCCAAGCAAGAGATCTAAATTATGCACAACCTAGAGACACGAAAATGAAAGGAAGTGAAAGACATTTCCCTCACATGCTCACCCTCTGCTCCTATGAAGTAGGTCGCATGTTGGAGTCAGACAGAACTTTTTGTGCCTTTTCTCTTTCCCTTCTCCAAATAAGGGCTTCTAATTGAGGTTCTCTTAGAGGATTAGGAGAAAGAAATATGTCTGAGGCCACCCAAATCAGGATATCGGTAGCCTTTCAGCATTCCCTAAAGAGTATATTTAATATAAGCCAAAGTTACCATACCCTTCTCACACCTTATGAAAAAATTTTAAGCTTATAGTTTTACTCTGTTGCTTTGAAGAAAATACTGATACTATGAGACATATTTAGAGAAAAAGGTTTGTTTTTACACAATCATGTAATATTCAGTCTCTAAGTTTATGCAATATTTACTCAACTCCCTTGATATTTCCCAACCCCACATTCTGGGTCTTCCTTCCCTCTAGCAAACTGAAAATACAACTGAAAACAAATCAAATATTCATCAACCTAAAAAGATCTCCTCACTTGTCTCTAGGGAATAGCCACAGGGAGAAATGCAGTAACATTATATTTTTTAGAAACAATCCAATATACCAGTATCGACTATAAAATTCACTTGTTGTATGTTATCTTTATCTTTCTAGAATCCTGTAATTCATAAATAGTGTTTCTAGGTTGATTTTTTTTAATGATTCTAATACTAGCCAACTCTCACTTGGATGATTTTATTTAAAAAACACAACTCACAAAATGTAACTTTTACAAATTGGCAATACACCAAAATTTTTATTATTTGTGGATGATTATGATTTCAGCTTTCAATGCTTTTTTTTCTGACCAGTTCTGATTATGTCTCAAGATGTCTTCTTAAATGTGCTCCCAAATGCAAAATGTCAGAGGCAAATAAGAGTCAAGTTTTGCACTTACTGCTCTAGCAGTGATATAATGTCCCCAAATTTGCATAAAATAATATTATATTCATCAAACATAGTATTCACATCAAGGCTTAATAAAGCTATTTATTCCGTGGTCCTGACTGAACGTCAGGTCAAATGCTTGAAGGGCTTATGATGGATGGCATAAGTCCAATTTTTTAGTACTCATGCAGATTTTGAAATTAAAAAAAAATTTAAACAGATAAAATTACCTATATAATTTTTTTTTTCATCAAGGCTAAAATCCAGACTGAGCTGAGATCCCTAAAAATGCTAAAAATAATAGAAGAAGCTAATTTAGGAATGTTTGCAATAAAAACAAGAATATGGAAAAGATGCGTTCACTGCCTTGGGCCAAGGAGATAATTTTTAGTAAAAACTGAGAGAAGCCAAATTACCCCATGAATTTTTGCTTTCAATAAAAAATGTAAGTATCCATGCACACTGTAAATTGCAACATAAATGTAGGCCAGCCAGGATTGAAACCAGTAAGATATAGCAATATAGTTACAGAAGATATACCTATGCAAAGGTGTTCATCAGGTGTGACAGTAAAACTGCTCTTGGTAATTATTCAAAAATCCCAGAGAACAGGAGAGTCTCCTGAAGACTGATGATAAGGAAAAGTAAATTTGTAAGTTTATCACCCACCCAACAAAATTCTTTCTTAACCACCAGACCACCAGGGCTGGCTAACCAACAAAATTGTATAATTGATCATCATGCATAGAGTCTGTAAAGACTTCAAAAAAGAAGTAGTGATTACTAGAAGCCTGTATACGTTTATAAGAAATCACGCCAACAAAACTTTTTTTTAATTGAATTGTTTTACTAAGGAATTATTTTAAGAGAGTAATTTCAGTAAAGACTTGACTCTCAACTGAGATAGATCTTTACCAAGAAAATGAAAGCATGTAGAATAAAGGATGCATAATTAGATGGATTTGTAGTTTAAGCACTGATGACAATTAATGTGAATTATTGCTTCAGTGCCAAACTAGAGGGCAATGGCAAGTTGTTGCACTCCATCCTGTTCAAAGTCATAGATGCAAATGCAGAAGACATAGAAAACTCACTTGTTACATTCATTGATGACTCAGGGCTGAGTGGCTAAGCTAACTGGATCGGATCACAGATTCAAGGCTTAAAAATGTCTCAGTACATAGAGTCTAATGAGATGAAACTTAGTTATAAAAAAAAATCAAGTGCCTACTATGTGCATAGCAGTGGAACACACAAAGATCTATCTCAGTATTTGCCAATCTTCTGTGATTGTGATCATACTAATTATTAACTAAAAACACTAATTCTTGTGCACCATCCCAGAAACCCTAAATGAGAATAATCTCCATGAGAGGTTAATGGAAAGTTATTATTTTTTTAAAAAACCATGTGAGGTAATTTTTTTGTTGTGAAGGTTTTCCAACACTGATCTATGTGGAACAACCCTTAACCACAAGAAATTTGCAGAGGAGACATAACACACAAAATGTGTAAAAGTCGTCTGTACAGTAAATGGCTCTATTCATGAGAAAGTGAATTATTCACCTCTAAGTTATTAGGCAGAAAATACACAAAGGATTTTAAATATTGAAAAGGGATTTTTCTCAGCCATGTTAACAAAGGCAAAATTGCAATTTTTACTTAAATTTTTATATTTTTTTTACCCCCATATCTTTTTAAAAGGTAAATGAGAGTACTTGATGAGTCTGTTTAGGTGGGAGAGTGTGTCCTTTTAATGTCTTCTCAGTAGTTTTCCTTTCTTACCTAAAGCTGTGATTGAAGGATGTACTCAATTAGTTGAACAGAAACCAAAAGTAAGGAGAGTCCAGAAGATCTGAGACACATCAGTCACACTTGACTACAAATGTGAAGTCTGTGGTGAGCATAAGAAAACCTGCACAAGGCGGCCAAGGTGGTCAACGTGACATCAGAAAGAATGACATGTGAGATTCTCCTCCGTGTGTGCAAGATGACACTCCCCTAGAGTTTTAAGATGGACACACACATGCAAATCGGTGGGTGTATCAACTGGTATGGCATTTCCTGGTTCTCCTTAGATGATTAACTCTCTCTATTTCTCAAGTCCTGAGCTGAAGACCTGCTACTTCCTTAAGTGCCCTACATCAGATCCCTCGAATCAAGGAGAATATTCTGTTCACCAGAGGCATGCTTGAACCTGCTAAGAAAGGTGTTACACAAAATCCCCTCAAGTCAAGACTGTTATTTGGATTTACCAAGCAACCATCTACCATCAATCACTTTAAAGCAAAATACCGACAATATGAAGCAGCATTGGGCGTATTATTTTCCTTTTTGTCTTATGAATCTTGTTTTTTCATTGTAAGGGATTCAAAAACCAGTGATAAATAGTGGACCAATAAAACAAGTCAGTCATTATGAGGAACAAATCATGAATTGGAAACTTTCAGGATAAATTAAAGAAAACTACATGATATGGTCACTGTTGCTGGGTATTTGAAAAGTTAAAATAAAAAAATGATCTGATAATCTTTGTTGCCACAGTATGTAAGACAATTGACAATTATTCTAAACGACACATAACATTTAGAATGATTAAGCACTATCCTATTATTTGATTATTCAATAATACAATTTATAATCACTTTAAGAATACTTTATTTTGGATTATTGCATAGATAGAAGAGTGGGATGGTTCTCTACATGATTGCTTCTAATTAAATAATAATGATGATAATAGTAAATATTCTTATTAAAGCAAATACACAAATATACTCATAAATAAACATTACCTTGGAAAACTAGCCTAGAAAACAGGAAAGTTTATATTGCCACATCTGCTCATTCACAGCTTCAATTGACACACAGTAGGCACGCAGTAAGTTTTCTTTAAAGCTAGGAATAAATTGAGGAATACTTCTTTCTGAAAAGTGTGCAGGCTGCCTGTCCCTGAAGGCAAGTACTTGAGGGCAGCAGCGCTGAGATGTCCTCAGTCTCTGAAGCAAATGAGGAAGGTCCAAAAATATCCTGCTCCTTAAACAGGTTGATTTTTTTTAACCTGGTGTGATTTATGCAGAGAATCTGTAAAATATTCCAGTTCATCAAAAGTCTAATTTACATATATTTAAAGGACATTTTGGAAAATAATCAACTGAACGCATCACAATTCAGAGAGTGAACGCTGACTGGGGATTTTTAGATCCTTAAATGGAAAACTAGGAGGTTAAATAAGTATTTTGAATTGGTAGAGAAGAAAAGAAAAAGAAAAGAAGAAAAGAGGGAGGGAGGAAAGGAGATTGAGAGAGAGATGGGAAGTTGCTTTCTTTGCAATGCCTCATATCCTAAAGCCATGTGAAATAAAAGGCTCTTTATTCCTTTTTTCTCTATTTTTTATGAGACAGTAATTGTGCCGCTTACTACCATCAACTTCAAACATATTAAAACGATTACAGATCTGTGTGCATCTAGTAACACATCTCACTGAGTTCTAGCACACAGACTTACAAGGAGAGGAGCATTTGTTTATGAAAATCAAACTAAATTCCAATCAAGATTGTACTCCCATCACCGACACACACAGGAAAAGTCTCAAATTAAAATCCGTATATAAATCATAAACATTTTTTTAACTAATCATATTTAATTTCATGTGTCCCCCCAAGTAAACAATATTTACAATCCCAAAATGTCAACATAAAATTTTATATTGAACCTTGTCATTGTTTAATCATAAACATTCATTAATTTTCAGGAATACCTAACATTTAGTAGGAAATATCTGAAGATGTGAATATTCAAAACTATTACTTGTTATATTAAAACATTTTAATATGCTTTTTATATTTCCTCACAATGACATGGGAGTTGGCCCTTGATGAATAGAATGATTTTATTATATCTGATTCTACTTCAAGGACAATAATGGAATGAGACATATGAACTTCTTTTCATCATTTAGGTCTCAAACAAGTGTAGCATTACGTGATAGCTTCTTGAGATTACATCAGGAATTATTAATTTCTGTTTGTACTCATACTTCAAGCTATAGATAACATACTCGGAAGAAAAACTTGCAAAACAATGTCTTTCTGCTATTTCTTTTCTTAAGAATGCACAGAGAGTTATTCGTTTATTCTGGCTATGTGCCCAAATAAGTAAGTGCAGTTGAAGAACAGTACTGATAAGACGGGGGCTGAGGCGAAGGAGACTGAATTCAAGACTTAGCAAGCCTACACACTTGATCCTAGCCTGTATGTTTTTTAAATAGTGCCATTATTCAATAGTGAATTAAAGAATTAAGTGAATTACCTGCCATTTGACTTCTCAAATTTGTTTTTCTTTTTGATAGGGTAAAATGATAGGGTAAAAATTAAAATAAATCTTGATTTAATTGGATCTCCCCCATCTGCTCCCAATTCTTCTAAGTTGGAAATAACCACCTGGAATAATCATGCCCTTTATTTGCACAGTACCTTCACACTTGCTATATATTAGGAGAACTCCATTTCCCAAAGGCATGCCCTCAGCCAATCCTGCCAAAGAGTTGTGTCCGGCCAAGAGATATACCTCCTATACTAATGCCAATGCTGACCTGAAGTACAGAGAGAGCTATACAGAAAAGGAATAAGGGAATAAGGCGTGGGCTATTGTATCCTTGGTAATTGATTAGCTAGTTCAGAGTCTTAAAAAGGCATAGGAAATGACACCTAACAACTCTATTTTCATCTAGAACAAAGGCATATATTTATATGTATCTATCCATCTATCTATACTTATTTATTTGCTTTCCTTTATCTTCTCTTCGTATGTTTATATTCACAGATATATAAACATTTCCTCAAGCACGGACATGTAGACATATTAAACTATTTTTATATATAAGCTATTTGAAATGCAGTATAAATACCCTGAGGAAACATGTCATTTTATTGCTTCCTTTATGAAGTTTTTTCTTTATTGAAGTATCTTGATACTTTAATCTGTATAACATACGTATAAAATATGTATTATTGAATACATGAACAATAACATAAACATATTTTAAAAATATAGGCACACAAGAAGCAAAAATATGAGGTGAAAGAGAGAGGTTATATCAGGTTATAAAAATAAGGCATAAAGTGAAGAAATTTGTACTTGAAACTAAAAAATTGATTTGGAAAGCAGAAAATATCATTAAAGGAAGCTTTCACAAATCCAACACCCTTTTGCACTATACCAGAAAATGAGCAATGCCCTGTCCATCAACTTGGAAGGCTCAGCTAAGAATATTAAAATTACTCTTCATCACCACTGGGTGGCTCACTCTTTATATCTATGCCTAAGTAGAGCTATCACTGTGGCCCCAGAGGTTGGAGGCGATGAGATTCTCACTAGAGAACACAGAAAGGAGAAAAATTACCCTTTCCAAGCAAACCTAAAGCCTTGAACAAGGAAACACCTGAGCTACTCCCCCATCAGTTCTCATCAGAGTTGTCTTTACAGAGACAGGATACTTAGAAGAGTTGTTCTTAGCCTAGAGACATTTAGAAAGCCAGATGGAAACCTGTCTAATAACCATTCTGCATCCATGTCCAAACAGTCTCATATACTTTTCAAATGCATTCATAATGTGAGAAAGATACCCGGGGGGGGGGAGGAGTGAAAGAGGAAAAAGAAAGCATCACCTTAAAATTAAAACAACAATAACAACAAATCCCATTATTTACTTTTGACTGAATTTGGAATTTGAGTAGAAGAAAAGTTAAGGATTAGGGAAATAAAAATAATCAGCAAAGACGATAAATTTAACATGGAGAGGAAGTTCACTTTCCTAGGTTTGCAAGATGGCTCTGAGCAATCAGTTTCTTCACCGAACTGCATTTTAGCAGAGAGAATATAATAGGGCAGTAGCCACAGAAGCTTGTAACACCATCCAATGTATTGCTATAAAAAGCTTCACCATCTGGATTCTAATTCTCCTCAATATTGAAACTGTAGAGCATTTTCTTCTCTTCATTCTAATTTACAGCGATCACTCAGCGCAGCCCTGAAGGGTGCATACAATATGCCATTCTTAGAGCTAGTGTATAATCCGAGGCAATTTGGGGAAAATCAACTTGTGAGTATGACTACATGGTTTTCTTGGTATTCAGCACCTGTTTGCATTGCATGAAAGCTTATAAAGTTTTGCTTGTATTTTTTTTCTCTTCCTTTTGCCTCAGTCAGCATAGGTCTGTAAAGTCATCATGCTTGTATAGAAATGTCTGTGGACTGCACCATCAATCTCACCCCACTGACTACTTAGAACTGAAATGTGTGTGAGATAACAGTACTGAACATTAACCTGCTTCTTTGATTTAATCCATATTATTCATTCCTTGCCTTTATTTTAAAAAATCCCCCAAAACACCAATTCACCAAGTTACCCAGGGAGGGCTATCAGACATAGAGAAGGAAAAATAGTGTTTCAATATTAAGAAGGCTGGTGACTAGGAGCCAGCACAGTGACAGAGGAGTCATCACCTCTGGCTCCAAATAAAATGAAATTGATTCCCTCTCAGCAAAGACAGCTCTGAATGGTGATCCATAATGTACAAGCAACTGGCCTCACAAATTTACATCAGGGAGAAGGTGGAGTGAGGGAGATCAAGAACAAGAAAGATAGCACAACAACCGAATTAAATTATCTTCACCTCCACGGAGGGCCTGGTTAAGACATACCTTTGGATCTCTTATGTTGCTTGCTGAATTGGTCACCATTGGCAAAAGACAAACAAAAAGAGTGTTCTCTCTCTCTCCGAGATTCCATTCCAAGTACCCACCACCCACCTGACATAGAAAAAAGCATTCTGTGCCCTCTGTCATCCTTGCTGCTTCTGATCCCCTGATTTTACCAGGAGTAATGTCAATATCGTAGGCTGAGCCATCAGCTGCCACAGCACTATGGAGAAAGTTATGTGAGCAGGTTTATTCCAAAACTATAATATGAATCAAAGTGTGAAGTAGCAAAAAGTAAAGTTGCTCTTTCTGAGTGTATCTGTTATTGTATAGCAGACTGTAGAATCTATTTTGCCAAATTACTTTCAGAGCAGCCAATGTAGAAATCAGAGATATTACGAGAGCCAAAAGCAATGACAGAAAATATATGTTAAATATTTGTCATGGACTGAAAGTCTCTATTGAGCACTGCAGAAGGATGGGTTGCATTGAACATTAACGACAAGTGAAGAAAGCAGCTCTTCTTTCTTTCCTCCACCTTCCAAAGAGCCAGGAGACAGGTAGCACCATACATGTGGTCTTTTTGCTCAAAGGGTCACTAGAGTTATCGTCCTGGCTGGCTGAGTTTGAAAATTCCTGACCTCAGGTGATGCCTTGACTTTCAAGCATAAACCTAGATCTGTCAAAATCATGTGCCATGCTCTCACAGCAGAACTAAGGTCACCCACATCAAGACAGACATGCCATCAAGACACGCTGTAGCTTAGAGGCACTTCCTCGAAGGGTAAGGAAAAAAGACACTAACTTTTACAAGTGCAGTGCACATAGAAAGTGCTGCCTGTAAAAACAGTCACAAAAACCTGCGTCCTCTTATTAACTTACTACTTACCACAAATTCCTTTAAAACCTCACTTTTAAACTCAGTAATAACTCAGAGGTACCATGAGCCTGACTTACGTCTGGGACGCATGTCTTCTAAAAAACATTTTCCTTATGAACATTTCAACTCAATTGGCTAAACTATGAGTATTATTCTCTCATGGAATTTTTTGTGAGATGATGTGCATGAAACAATTAAAATGAATATTAAGGGACGAGGATGTTGCAAAGTTGTTGAAATTTTTCTCTATTAATTTTTCTTTACTTGGAATTTTAGCTAAGAAAACATGTATAGTCAAGAAATGTTGGGAGCAATAACATATACAGATTAACAGCATTAGAGTAAGGAAACTCAAATCAACAAGCCATTTGTTTGGAGTTTTACAAAGATAGACTTGTGAGCTAAGAACTCTCTAAATGCAATCCTGGAATCTAGCTCATTTAAGCAGAAGAAATTCCCTCCAGTTAATTCTTTACCATGTCAAATAATCAGTTTATCCACTTTACCACAACAGCCTTATCTCAACCACAAACTTCCCCTCTTCAAATCCACATTATCCAGATACGTGTATATGAGCTCAAAAAGATGAAAAAACATTTGCTTCCTGGCTTTCTCTGACAAATACAGCAATTTGCATGAATATTAAACTTCTGTGATTCAGCAACTTTCACTCCTGTCTGTATCACTGAATGTGAAATGCTGAGGAAGAGTTTGAATCACTTGGCTTTTATTTTGGAAGACTGAGGTATGTTTTTCACAACCGAAGAAGAGAATATTTAAAGGTTTTTAAATTACATGCAGAGTCGCATAACAATTGTCAACGAACTCAAAAGGTTAGAACCACACGCATGCCAAATGTAGAGTTACCCAAGAATCACAAACTGAAGCTGACTTTCATATTTGTAGAATATTAGTAAGGGTGGGGAGAGAGAAGTAGTTACCATCTGCATCAAAACTTGTAATCAGAAAAATCTTTGCTGAACTATCAAACCCTTAGCTTTCTGCTTCCTATAGTGAAAAAGACTTTGTCCGTTGAAGTCAAGGCTATGATAGAGAAGGTTTTCCCATACCTAAAACAAGAAATTGCTAGCGCCTACCTGAAAGTGGATTGTGAGACAGCAGGCACGTTAGGAGAGAGCGACTAGGAAGCAGTCTTACCTTCCTCACAGAGCACCCTCCTCCCCAGGCTGACCGGCTTTGGGAAGAGGATGCCCTCTTGCCAGGGCTGGGGAAGCAGCGGGGAAGAAGTGACTGTCTGCCACTAGCTGCGACAGCAGCGTGTTCCCGGGTCCCTCGGAAACTGGGCTCCAGCGCTCCTCCCACAAATCAGGCAGCGGCCGCCTGTACCTCAGCCGAGGAGGCTGGGACTGCAGTTGCTAACGCCGCCGCACTGGAGGGGAAAGCGCCGGTGTGTGCGTGTGTGTGTGTGTGTGTGTGCGCGCGTGCGTGTGCACTCGCTGCCGGCTCCAGGCTGAGCCGATGTGTGCTGCATACTCAAAATGCTCATGCGGGGAGGAGGCTCCCCCACACAGACCCCAGCCTCCCCGCTGAGGAATCAGTCCTCTGACCTTGCTGTCGGGGATTCTGGCTGAACAGCTCCCTCATCAATAGATCTCACAATCAATCAAAGAAAGGAGATGCGACCAGCCTTAGATAGAGACAAGTGCTTCCCTCATAGGCACTGAATTAAAAAAAAAAAAAAAAAGGATATATCTACTCAACATTTTACATCTAGAATTGATTTTTTTCCTCTTTCAGCCTCCATGTCTTGAGAACGAAGTCTGACTGATGAGTCCCTAAGTTAAAACTTTTCAAGGTGTTTCACTAGGCAGGATAGGATCTTACCTAGAGGCCAATTCAAAATATTTCTTCCGCAGAGATCTATCAGATGCAGACTTGGATTCATAACAATCAAATTATGATGGTTTAAACTAATAAACAACTTTCAAAATAGGGGATTCCATGTCATAGTGGAAACGTTTGGGACCAGAGGCAGAATCTGAGTTCAAATCCAGCCTAGGTTTCCTTTAAACATTAATCTCATGCCAAGTATGAGGAAAGCCCATGGGTACGAGTGAGTCATTTAAAACACACATGAAAATGCTTTGTAAAGTGTGGAGGATTAATTGAAAGTCATAGATTTAAAAAAAATGTCACAAAGAACATGCAAGGTTCTATGAGACACAAAGGAGCCTTTTCAGGGTGTATACCCTAAATGATGTTGGAAAGGTTCATTGCCA
This sequence comes from Ceratotherium simum simum, assembly GCF_057802395.1. NCBI lineage: Eukaryota > Metazoa > Chordata > Mammalia > Perissodactyla > Rhinocerotidae > Ceratotherium > Ceratotherium simum. Next base: position 37,383,955 of record NC_141906.1, read on the forward strand.
AACTCTGCACTATTCTCTGTGATTTCAGATTCTAGAACAAACCCATCTGAAAAACCAGAAGGCAACTTGTCATTGAACATATACTGTTTATGTTCCGTTTCTGCAAAAAGGCTGGAAAACTAAGGCTGAAGTTGTCTTCCCTCAAATTAGGGTCTGTCGCTAGCAATGTTAGACCAAACTCAGATCAAAAAAAGCAATACAGTGGAAAAGAGCAGAAATGAGAATCAAGATACTTGGCATCAGTCTGAGATCTGTCATGGAGTCCCTTGATCTCCGGGCTTTGGTCGATCATGATAACGATGGTAATGACGACCACTACCGCCACCACGACACACACACACAATGAAAGCTAGTATTTATTGAGGGCTTACTATTTACCAGGCACTTTCTAGGCATCTTGCATTTATTAGTATTTTTAATCCTCACAACAACATCATGAGGTGGATAATAGTATTTTTCCCATTTTCCAGATTAGGACAGCAAAACATAGAACAGGAAAGTCGATGGCTTACGATCTTTTCAGGGCACATTTTTATTGTTATGCAATTATGGAAGGCACTTAATTTTTAAAAACCTTTTTATTTGAGAATAACTTCAAACATACAGAAAAGTTGCAAAAATAAGAATAATACAAAACACCTATATGCCCTTTGCTTAGATTTATTTATTATTAATGTTTAGTCTGTCTGCTTTATCATTTGATCTATAGCCAGAGAGAGAGAGAGAGAGAGATTTGAGCAATTTGAGGGTAAAACACACATATCATACCCCTTGACTAGTTATTTTAGTGTATATTTTATAAGAGTAGTGATATTTCTCTATATAATCAAGCACTTTTATCAATTCCAGTAAATTTAACACTAATATAAGCTTGATCCAATTTATTGCCCATTTTCCAATTTGTCACTTGAACCAATAATGTCCTTTCCAGAATTTTTCACTCTAGGAGAGTCTCCAATCTAGGATCAGCTATTGCATTTAGCTGTCACGTCTTCTTGGCCTCCTTTAATCTGGAAATCCCACAGCTGTTCTTCTGCTTTTATGACATTTTTGAAGAATTCCTTTTCCTCTTTTTTTTTTCTTAGTAGAACTTTTCCAATTTCGCATTTGTCTTATGTTTCCTAATGATTAGATTCAGGTTATGCATTCTCAGTTGGAATATTGCATAATTGATGTGTTCTTCTCAGTATCATATCTGAAGGCATGCAAGATCCATCTGCCCCTCACTGGTTCTGTAAATTTTGATCACCCAATTTTGTTTTTTTTTTTGCCTATTTCTACACTATCTAATTACTGTTTTCTCCATGCAACTATTAAGCAATCTGTAGAAAAATACTTCAAGGACACGCACACATCTTGCATCCATCAAAATTTTCCTTTATATTAACATCCATCGATAATTTAACGGCTGTGAAATAATAATGCTCTCACTCCAACACTCTCCACATCCATAGCACATTAAGTGTTCTACTATGAGCGAGAGCCCTCCTTCTCCACCATTTCTCTCTCTCTATTTTTCTCTCATCAGAAAGAATTCACGGATTCCTATTTTTTCCAATCATCTATAACACATTACTGTACTTAATGCTTTTAATGCTCCCAGATTTGTCAGTGGGAGCCCTTTCTAGCTGGTTCCCATTTCTTTATAATATGCCACATCATTTTTTAGCACTTTTTAATTTTTAAAAATTTCTTATTTTAGCTTTCTGGAAAGATAAGATGTCCCAAGATCATCTTCCTCTAGCCCTGGAATTACTCATTCTTTTGTGGAGTCTTGATGTTTGTTTGCCTTTTTGTTTTCATGTTTGTGGTTTTTGAATGAGGAATGGTATTAGAGGCAACAATCTTGCCACTAAGTGTGCTCATTTCTATGGGGGGATAGATGTTCTTCACTTCTTGGTTTTTACAGCAGGCAAAGTTAGGAAATACATGCACATATATATACATGTACATGCACATACATACACATAAACAAGGAACATAATGTACATCTCATGTGAACAAATATATGCATGAACATATATGTAGCAATATTTAAAAGAAAAAAAAATGAGTTTACATCAATACCTTCGGTTCCACTCCATCCCAAGAGCATTCTATTATGTCTTCCTCATTCTATATTTGTATATGCTTTTGGCCTTAGTGATAACCCTGGTTTCTAATAACATCAGCATACTTCCAATGTGCTTCATTTATTACCACTACAAAAACCCAAACTTGCAGGACTTCTGCATCCAAGAAGATGAGGTAGACATACTTTTCCCAATTCATGCCACTAAGTATAACTAAAAACTCTGGGCACTATATATATAAAAAAATATGAAGATTCTGAAAGGTAGAGAAAAGAAGGAAGACTGGGTAGGAACCTTGGGACCTGAGCAACATGGTAGTGACGTTTCAACGTTTTCTTTTGCCTCATACATCCCAGGATAGATGTATAGACCATCGTTATAGAATATAGAGTCCAGAAACACATTGTACATTAATAAAACTATGACATATGATAGAGGGAGCACTGGGAAGCAGTGGAGAAAGTACAATCTTTTCAACTGGTAGAAGACACCTGGATAGTTCAGGGAAAAAAATTAAATTGAACCCCTACCTGACATCATAGACAATAATCAGGTGAATTCACCTAATGTCTAAATGGGAAAAGTAGAAGTAAAGCTTTTAGAAGATAATAAAAATATCTTCACAACCTTGGAAATGTGAAGAATTTCTTACACAAGACAGCACAAAGCGACAACACTAGGGAGTAAAAGTGAAAAGAAAGAAAAAACTAGACCAATGCACAATCTGTGCTTCTCATAATTGTCCCAGTTTGCAACTTTTTGTCATCAGTAAGCACCATTTAGAAACTTTTTTAACAGTTTGAATTTTATGTCTACTGAATCTTATTTTTAAATTTTGGTCTGTATTTGGAATATCTTTGCCTTTTATTTTCTTTCATATGTACAATTACACTGGCAGACTGCTGCTTTGTGAGATACTTAGGTCCTTGCGTCCTCTATCCTGCTCTGTGCTCTGTGTATCCACAAGTAATTTTGACAAAAGTGCAAAAGCAATTCAATGGAGGAAAGACACCCTTCTCAAAAAATGGTGTGAGAACAATTGGACATAGAGGGGGAAAAATGAGCTTCAACTTATATCTCAAAACTTACATAAAAATCAGCTCAAAATGGAACACAGACTTAAACATGAAATATAAAACTATAAACTTTTAGACAAAAAATAGAAGAAAATCTTCAGGATGTAGGACTAGGCAGAGTTCTTAGAATTGACACCAAAAGCATGACCCATAAAAGGAAAATTGATAAATAGGAATTCAACATTCAATTAAAACTTTTGTTCTGTAAAAAGCCCTATTAAGAGGATGAAAAGATAAGTTACATAGTAGGAGAAAATATTGGCAAAACACGTATCTGACAACGGTCTAATATCTAGAATATATAAAGAACTCACAGAACTCAACAATAAAGAGACAACACAATTAGAAAAAGAGAAAAGGATATCAACAGATGTTTCTTCTAAGATGATACACAGATGGCAAAAAAGCACGTGAAATGATGTTCAATATCATTAGCCACTAAAGAAATGGAAATTAAAACCACAAGGAGATATCACTACCACTTAATGGGTAAAGTAAAAAAATAATACCACCAAATGTTGATGAGAATTCACAGCAACTGGGTCAGTCATACATTACTGATGGGGATATAAAATTTTGCAACCACTTTGGAAAACAGTTTGACATTTGCTTAAAAAATGTAACATGCAGCTACCATATGACATAGTGATCGAACTCCTGCATTTTTATCCCGAAGAAATGAAGACTTATGTACACACAAAAACTTGTATGTGAATGTTTATAGCAGCTTCATTTATAATGGTCAGAAGCGGAAACAACTCAGATGTGCTTAAACAGGAGAAGACGTAAACAAATTGTGATTTGTCTCACAGTGTATTACTCAGCAATACAAATAAATGAACGATTGATTCATGTAGCAATTTAGATGAATACCGAGAGAATTATGATCCATTTGTTGCTTATACTTGTGTATGGTGTGAGGAACGTATCTAATTTTATATTTTTCCAAATGGCTATCCAGTTGTCCTAACAACAATTATTAAAATTATATTCTTTACTCAGCGATTGAGATGTCAGATTTGTCATATACTATATTTCTAAATGTAGTCTAATCTATTTCTGGACTTGTTCTATTCCGTTTGTCTGTCTGTCTGTCTAATCAAGCATCAGTCCTACACTGTTTTAAATTACAAAGGCATTGTAATATGTTTTAATATCTTACATTTTCCTTTTTTACCCAAGAATTGTTTCGTAGAAGGATTTTAACTTCCAGGTGGTTCATTTTTAACGTTTCTACAGCTATAATGATTTATAATTCACTTATAATAAATATTACTTAAAGTGTAAGATTTGAAAAATTTTGACATCACCATTGGAAACCATCACCACAATCAAGACAATAAGTCCACCGCTCACCCCTTCCTGGAAACTTGCTTGTGCCCCTTTGTAATCCCTGCATCTTGCTCTCTCCTATCCATGGCTCCTTCCTTCACCAAGCAAACACCAATCTTCTTTCTTACACCATAGATTAACTTGCATTTTCCAGAATTCTATATAATCATTTTTCTAACTTCTTTCACTGATCAAAATAATCTTGAGACACAAACACATTGTTGCATGTGTCAACAGTCCATTTATTTTTATTGCTGAGTAGCATTCTATTGTATGAATATACCAGAAATTACTTTTCTATTCACCTGTTGATGGACATTTGGGTTGTTTCAATCCTCTCTCACCCATTCTATTTAACATAGTACTGGAGGGTAAAGAAAATAAGAAAAGTAATTAAATGTATAAGGACGAGAAAGGATGTGTTAAAACAATCCCTAATCTCAGATATAACTGTTTATGTAGAAAGTACTAAGGAATTAACAAAGAAATTCCTAAAATTAATAATCAAATTTACAAAGTTTCACTTTAAAAGATCAATTGTATTTCTGTATACCAGAAACCACAAACAGTTGGAAAATATATTTTAATTCCATTTAAGATAGCTTCAAAATGTATAAATTCAGTGAAATAAATTTAACAAAGGATGGGCAAAATCTTTACACTGAAAAACACAAAATATTGTTTAGTTAAATTAAACCTAAGTAAAAGGAGAGACAGAATGTGTTCATGGATTGGAAAGCTAAATATTGTTAATATGAAAATTCTCCCCTAATTAATCTATAGATTTGATGTAATCCGAATAATAATCACTGCTGGATTTTTAATAGGAACTGATAAGCTAAATCTAAAATGAATAGGGAAATACAAATAACATAGAATCAACAAAACACAGGAAAAAGAAGGATAAAGGTATAGGACACACACTTCTTGACTTCAGCCCTCTATAAAGCTACAGTAATCAAGATAGTTTTGTATTTGCACTACGATTAGAGAATAGATGGAAATGGAACCAAATAGCAAACCCATAAATAGGTCCACATTTGTGATTTCTGAAAAGGCATCAACCTATTCAAATTGAAAGTAAAGTATCTTCAATAATTGATGCTGAAACAACAGATTATAAGCACGAAAAGAAAAAAGAAGAATCTCCATGCTTTTCTCACACATATACAACATTAATTTGAGATGGATCAATCAGATACCTAAATAGAAAAGCTAGAATTATAAAATTTTAGTAGAAAACATAGGAGAATATCTCTATGACCTGGAGATAGGCTAAGATGTACTAGGTGGACCATAGAAAGTAATAACAAACAGAAAGCAAATAGTATTTTGGTAGCTAAGCACAGACATTTTTCTTAAGATAGGTTCTTAGAAGTGGACTATGGTTCTGAACATGATGTATGTTTTAAATGTCTGCTATTTCAGTACTTTGGAAATTCTCCACATAAATACCCAGGGTGTTTGAGACTTGGGAATTTCCCTTGCCTCATGCCTGTGACATGAGGGATTTGGACAAGCACAAATAATGAAGCTTATCCTTGGCGAGAGAGATAGCAGGCATGGCAAAAGTAAATGGTGGAAGTGATGACAAACACAAAATTTATAATCAATATATATTTATCAATTTATGTGGAACAATGAAGTGGCACAGTATGAAAATGTGGTGTTTGTAGCATAAGAAAGAATAAGAGCTCAATTAGTGAAATGCAAAGGAATACTTGGGAAGAGAAATACTATAACAAAGAATAAAAAAAAGAAAAAGGTGAAAGGAGAATCGCTATGGGCTGCTGGCATATAAGGGAAGAGAAGAATATTAACTCAATAAGGACAGGGTATGGGGATGTTCCTTGTTTTATTCACTGAGGTACCTACGGTAACTAGCTACAGTCCAGCACAAGGTAGGCACTCAAGAAACACTTGCTGAAGGGCCGGCCCAGTGGTGTAGTGGTTAAGTTCGTGTGCTCCGCTTCATCGGCCCAGGGTTCGCAGGTTCAGATCCCGGGCATAGACTTACACGCTGCTTATTAAGCCATGCTGTGGCTGGCGTCCCACATATAAAGTAGAGGAAGATGGGCAAGGATGTTAGCCCAGGGCCAATCTTCCTCAGCAAAAAGAGGAGGATTGGTAACAGATGTTAGCTCAAGGCTAGTCTTCTTCACCAAAAACAAAAAAAGAAAGAAAGAAAAGAAACATTTGCCAAATGAATGAAAATAAAACAAATAGATCTCAAGTATCTACTATGGTGAAGCTCCACTTCGTATTTTTTTCTATTTAGTAAGTAATCATGCAAGTAGTTTAAAAGAAAATTTTGCTTCAAACCTGGTATTATTATCATCTTTGTGACCTTGGTTAGGATAATTTCTCTGAGCTTCTGTTTGTCATCTGGAAAAATAAAGGCAATAATAACTATATGGTGGCATTATTTGAATGATTTAAAAGGCTATTTAATGGTTTAAAAGTATATAGCCCAGTGGTTACATAGAATAAGTGCTAAATAGAGTTGGTAGCTATTAATATTATTAAAATATTCTACTTCATTTAATTAATCATTTGGTGTCTACTGTGTGTCAAACACTACGATAGAAACACAAAGAATGAAAACAGTAAGGGTCTGCTTTTATGGATTTAACTCTAGGTTGATAAAATTAGACTCTCTAAGTCATGAATGTTTCTCCTTACGACTTCTAAGACATGAGAGTATTCTTTAGCTTCCTTAGTGTCTGTTACATTTTAGCTACCCAGTAAACACTTGCTTCTGAAATATCCACACTATTATTTGCTTGTATATTTATCTCCTAAGGTGTGAACACCTCAAGGTCCACGGTTGTGTCTGATTCAGCATTGTTCTTCTCAATGCCCAGCACAATGCCTGACACATGTAAGAGCTCAATGTTTGTAGAAAGTTGAAATCTCACACACACAAAAGTATAAGCTAGATACTTGACTTTCAGATGACCTGAGTAAACATCAGAAAATGAAGTTCTATGGGTGTCCAAGTCAGGAAGATGTCAGATGTATGAAGGAGATATAGTGACAGAAGATTTAAATGTGACACCAGACTACGTAGGTTTGAACCACAGCTCTACCGGTGACAAACTTTGTGGCCTGGGCAAGACCGCACTTAGGCAAGACTCTCTAGGTCTCAGGCTTCTCACCTATAAAATAGAGATAATAACTGTATCTATTTCGTAGAGTTGCTGTAGAGATTAAATTAATTAATATAAATAAACCAAGTGTAAGAATGCCTCACACATAGTACATATATTATTATTATTATTATCTTCATTATCATTGTCTTAAAAATAATAAATTCTCCCCATTCAGAAGTTATTACTGCTGTATAGAGGATCCTAAGCCAGCATTAGATTGCTGCCTAATTTTCCCATGCACTCCATGCCTATAAATAAGAGATATAATCCAAGAAGTAGTATTTGGAGGAAACGTGCAATCAAATCAAGCAGGCAGAATGCTACTAGGCAGAGAGGAAGAAAAGAGACAAAAGTCAATGAGAAAATGAATCAAAAGGGAATTCTCAAAGTGAAAGATGGGAAGTAAAACCTGGAGAGATTAATTCCACGCTATCAAGGGTGGTGGCTATTTTTCAGCGTTATATTTTCATAGTACACATTCAGAGAATGTTGAGTTAATGAATTAATTCCCTGGGCAATAAAAGGGGGCTTCAGTAGAGGTGTGGGAACTTAGAAAGGAGTCGGGGAAAAAAAGGAAGGAAAAATAAAACTGTTAATCTGGGACTTACAAAAGTTGATCAACTCGGAAAGAAAATATTGGACTCCATAATTCTAAAACTCCAGATTTCATTACCACACTTGGCCCCAGGAGATATGCCCTTTGTCTTACTTTATCTTGCATTTGGACTTTGTATCACCTAGTGAACAGATCTGGCCTCGCTTGATTCACCTGATCCCATCATCTCCCTTGTTGGTACCAGGGGACTCTACACTTCAACCTTCATCACTCAGGACTCAAGCACAATATGGCCACTCAGCTTGCATCCAGCTGGATCAATCCAGGTCCTTCAAGAGGGGAAGAGAGATTCAGAATGTTACTAAGTAACAAAGTCAGGTTCCAAATTCTGCTCTTCTAACACCATATCAGTGCTGTTTTTAAAGAAAACGCACTACAAACAGACACACACACATATATATATATCATATATGTATACACATAAATAAATGGACACATTTAGAAAACACTGCAAAAGCATAAATGTCATAAGCCACCAGTCAAAGAAAATCATTATAATTTTTAAATATTTTTTTCTGCCACTTCTCTCTCTCTCTCCTTCTCTCACACATACATACACACACACACACACACACACACACACAATTTCTTCTCACAAAATTGGAATTTTGCAGTTCATACAGCTTTGTAGCCGGCATTCTCACATAATTTATTATGGATATCTTTCCAGGGCATTAAATATTAATGCACAGCATTTTTATTAGTAGTATTGTATTCCTTTATATGGATGTGCCATAGTTTCTCTAACCATTTTCCTACTTTTATATAATTGAGTCTTTACCAATTTATTCCTTAATATAAATAACTGTGCAATGAAAATCCTTGCCTCTAAATCATTATCCTCATCCTATTATTTCCTTAAGATGTACTGCTGAAACTGAAATTACTAGGTCAGGGTACATAAACATGTTTACACTCCCATGCATGCTGCTAAATTGTTTTCCACAGAGATTGTACCAATTTATGTTTTCAGGAGCAACATTTGCTACCACTTTTGATTCTCTTTGCACTATAACATAGCTGCCTCTAGGAGGCCTGAAGAAGACAGCAAAGAAATTAAGCACATGGAAAAACTCTGTCTCTTTCAATAGCAACTGTGGAATAAAAATAAAAAATAGCAATTGCCAACAGAGATATTAGTATATTTTATTCAGCCTAAAATATTTTTTATTTCCTTTTGGAAAGGCAGTAGACATAAGACTTACGGGAAATAATAAAGCAATAACAGAATCCTTGCATGAAAAATGAGATTTTTAATCTTGAAACAAGTTTTCTTTTTTACCTCACAGATATGTTAGTGAGAACACTTGCATGGGAGTATATGAGTAATAATCATTTTTCCTTATTTCCAATGAAATTTTCAAACTCTCCTACTGACCTTTTAAAATAAATATTTAAGCTCAGACACTATCCCAATCTAGAGATGATGTAGAAATATATAAATTAAAGTGCTATTACCGACATGATAATTACACAGTGTCTTCTCTATCTTGCAGTGATTTCTATAGTGATATGTGTAGCCGACATTGTTCTACCCTATAGCTATTTTCCCATCATGCATTCTAGCACAATTCAGATTTTGACCAAGTGAGTACCCATTCCTCCACATGACTAGGTCAAGCCAATAATGATATCCTCATTCCCTTTTCCAATTATTGGTTTCAAGCTTGGCATTGGATATAATCCCTGCCAATGAGCTGTGAGGAAAAGCATATTAGGATGTTTCTGGGAAAGACTTTATCACTCTGCGAAAGGATTGGATTTTTTTCAGGTAAAGAAAGAGGGAAAGACATTTAAGAGGGAAAAAAAACGTTATGATAAGCAGGTGTATGGATTGTGTATTTGGAGTAGTAAATTGGTAGATGAATTTGTTGAAGGAAGAGACTCAAGATATAAAGGTCTTCTTCGCAATACTAAAATAAGTTTGAATTTTCATTCTTTCAAATATATTTATTAAGCATCTATCATATGCCAAGCTTTTTTCTAATGGGAGGGAAAAATAAAACTATAAGCAAACAATACAATTTTATATAGTATTGAGTACTATGAAGATACTACAACAGGATAATATGAGAAAGATTGACAAGAGGATGGCAGTTGCCACATATTTAAATTGAATGGCCAAAGTGAGCACCTTTAAAGATATTCGAATAGAGACTTCATCAGTAAAAAAAGTTGGCCATAAAAAGTTATGATGGATGGAAATTCAAGAAAAAAAAATTCGCATGCTCAAAGGTTTGGGGGCATAAAAGAGTTTTGTTACTGCAAAAGAGAGAGTAACTCTTATATGCAGATGTGGTAACATTTAGCGCATTAGAGTTTGTGATGAAAAGTAAATATTAATTCTAAGTGAAGTAAGAAATAAACAGAGAATTTTACACAGAGTAGTGACATAATCTAGTTAATTTTTTAAAAAATATTCCTCTGTTGAAGGGAGATTAAATTGTAGAATGGAATAGAAAGCTGGGAGACCAAGGTGGAATCATAGTGACATTGCCCAGATCAGAGATAATGGTGTCATGGGCTAGGGGGCATAGTGGATAAGTAGTAAAACTGAAGTTTCATTATGAAGGACAGTGGCTAGACTTGCTCATGTGTTTTCAGTACTGAGTGAAGTAAAGGGAAGGATGATTCAGGCTTTTTGTCTGAGTAACTCTGTGGGTTGTGGTACCATATATCCATAAGAGACATAAGAAGATTGGGGAAAAAACTATTGGAGATAGATAGTAAACCAATAATTCTTTGTTGGACATGTTAAATTTGACGTAAATTCTTCTTCCAGTGTCTGGTGGCTCCCAGCATTCCTTGGCTTATAGCTCAATCACTGTAGTCTCTGCCTCCGCGGTCATGTTGCCTTCTCCTCTTCTGTCTGTGTGTGTCGACTCTTCATCTGCCTCCCTCTTATAAAAACACATGTGATTGTATTTACGACCCACTTGGATAACCCAGGATAATCTGCTCATCATGATATCCTCAACTTAATCACATCTGCAAAATCCTTTCTTTGCCATGCAAGGTAACATTCATTCACAGGTCCCAAGGATTATGATGTGGATATCTTTTAGGGGGCTATTTTTGGCCTGGCACAAGTAGGAATTGAAAAATTAGAAAGACACAGAGAACAATAAAAATTTTAAAGTTTTTTTTTGTGAAATATATCAGAAAAATCGAAGTAGTAGCTGAGAGGTAGGTGGAGGCATGTAGGTTATTTATCTATTGGTTGGTATGTTTATTTATTAAGATGACAGACGGTAGAACATGTTTGTATGCTGGAAAGAATGAATTAAGAAAGCGAAATGGTGATGTAGGAGAGAATACTCATAGGTGATGAGTCTGTTTCGAAATTTTAAGCAGGGGCATGATAGGGACACGTTACCGTTTTATGCAGATTTATTTGGGAACAGTAAGGGTAGATCAAACAGGATAAGAAATTTGTATGTAGAGACTACTGAAACTGGTTAAGTTACAGCTGATGAAAGCCTATAGAAGAGAAATTTAGTGAGTGATATAAATATAATATAATGACATCCAGACATTTGAAGCAACTAGGCTTGGAGATATTGGATGTCTATTTTAAATATAAACACCCTGTTCATAATATTCTATTTGAACTCATTAAACATTGATTTCAAGTTGTTTCAGTGTTTGAAAACATCTACTGATTCCTTGCAATCTATCTAATTATCTTTGCTCAATTCAAAGTCTTGCCCAACTCAATTGTTCTCTTTCTAGAGTTTCCCACATCTCACTGTTCCTCAGTGCTGTCCATCAGTTCCATCTCCACTGATCTCTCTATCCATTGAAATGTTGTGGGACCTTTGCAGAAAATCAATTGACCATAAATGTAAGTGTTTATTTCTTGAACCTCAATTATATTCATTCATCACCGATTTTGTCAATATCATGCTTACCTGGTTTTAGTAGCTTTCTAGTAGGTTTTGAAATTGGGAACTGTGAGTCCTCCAAATTTGTTTTTCTTTTTCAAGAGTGCTTGCTTATTCTGTGTCCTTTTCATTTCCATATGATTTTTAGTACCAACTTGTCAATTTTTGCACAAAAAAGAGCTGCTATTTAATAGAGATTGTGTTGAATCTATAAATCAATTTAGGGAGTATTGAAATCTTAACAGTATTAAGCTTTCCAATCCTTGAACAAGAGGTTTCTTTCTATTTAGTTAAGTCTTCTTTAATTTCTTTCAACAATGTTTGTAGTTTTCAGAGTAAAATTTTTTGTACCTTTATTGTTAAATTTATTCCTAATTATTTTATTCATTTGGTACTACTACCTTAACTTCTAGACAGTCGATATTTCCTTCTCCTATTGCTTCAATTATTATTATTTTCTTCTTCTTTTGACCTTAACTACTTTTAAGGAGAGTTGCACATAAGATAGTAGTCTTTATTTCTTATTTTGTTCCTATATATTGGTTTTATTTCCACAACTAGAATGTAAGCTTCTTGAGGGCAGAATCTACACATTTAATTTTCGTTTAGAAGTGAGTGAAATAGAATTATCCTTTTTTATATTATGTAATATTCCTATATTATATTGTTATCTATCTGTATTTTTTCCTTATAATTTCAGATGTGAAATTTTCAGCTGGTCCTGGTTTTCTAAAAAGTATATCCCAATAACTGTAGTATAGAATATAAGGCTTCAGGATCTGGAAACTATTGATCTCTCCAACTTCATAGCCTACCATACTTCCAAATAAAATAATAGTAAGTTGCTTAGAACCCCTGAACACGTGTTACCTCACCTTGTATGGTTTTGTATATGTTTTTCCATCTGTGTAACAGTGCTTCTTGTTTACAACTCCATTACTTTTCTGGCAAATTAATGTTTAACAATCAAATCCCATAAACTCCATGATATCTACTCTGTATACCCACATCACATGTAGAAATCCATTCTCTTTGCTGTATTAATTCTGAAACTTTTGCATGATTTTATTGTTGTATTTGTAAAAATACTATATGACTGCTTTCCTTTATGAATTGTGAGCCCAATGAAGGCAAGGCCAATGTCTTGCTCTTCTACATATCCTATTGCCTCGTATGGAACCATGCTTATAGGAGGTTCCCAATAAACATTTGGCTAACTGTAGTTTGGCTAACTGTATAAATAAATTTTTTTATTTATTCTAATTTAAATATCCTATTTTATAAGAAGGCAGAAAATCTTTACTATTCCGTTAATTATTTAATTACCCTCTGTCCTACCTAGCTAAATTGGGAAAGTTTATTTGGTATGCCAAATATCCTTAGATTTGTATAACTTTTATATTTTAATAATTTTCTCTAACCCTTCCTTGGTGAGATATTGCTGAAAATATTTTTCCCTGGGAGAAGACATCAATTCTGGACAAAAACTGAGGATTTGCCTTGACCTAAGAAAATAACTATTTTGGGGAAAAGAGAGACCAGGGGAGCTTTTGATAGTCACAAAGACTGACATGAAACATTGGAATCTGGAGAATCCCCAAGTGCATAGTCAGATTTCTCTATGGGAAATATGCTGAGATCTGGAGCTTTATGGAGGAAATGGTGAGAGTGAGATCTCCTGACACCGCACAGTGTTTGGGAGATGATGCTCAATGAGAGTAAGAGCACCTGTCTCAAATATAAGACCAGTTTTTCTCTTAAGACATTCAACATATTTTGAGTCTTTATGGGCTGAGACTAAAGATTGAAATGCCAAGACATGAAAGGACACATCTAAACCTCCCTCAGTCTCTCAGCCTGAGAAGACAAATACTGCTATGCTCTCAAACAAAAGTGTAGGTGTTTCATATCTGAGGAATCAGAGCTATAATGAATCTTTACAAAATTGTAACCCAGCTCTAATGCAACAAATCTCCTGTGGAAATCAACTGCTCACTCTGATTGATTGAAAAAGTAAAGTGGAATCTTACTCTGGTAAAAAATGCATTCACAACAACCTTCACAGTCCTGTCATACAAAATATCAGGCATATGATATTTAAAAAAATAAGCTGCATGCAAAAAGGCAAGAAAAATTGACCAATTCCAAAGAGAAAAACAAAAAACAAAACAAGAAGCACTCCATTGATTCAATATAGTGTAAATATGATGAAAGAACTTTAAAATAAGTATGATAAAATAGTTTAAAAAATACAGAATGCTATGGCCAAAAATGTATAAAAAGAGGAGAATGTCAAAAGAAAACTTAAACATATAATCTAATGGACCGTCTAAACTCAAAAATACAATATCTGAAATTGAGAACTCATTAGATAGAATTTTGCAAGACTATTAGAAAATTCAAAGATCATTAATAGAAATTTCCAGAGGGAGTGACGTCAGCATCATGGCAGAGTGAGCTTCCCCCATTGAACTCTCCCCCTCTAAGACACAATAAAAAGGACATTCATATTCCAACAGAAGCTGTTCACACAACACAGGGGACGTCTCAGGCACCCAGGCAGCCATACACCCGAGGACTGAGGTGCTGGAATCTCCAGAGTAAGTGGAAGGAGCTGCTTCGGCTTGACCTGTGTGCGGGCTCCAGCTGACTTGGTGCCGGTGACTTCGGCCCACTGCACTCCAGTTCCAGCTTCTTTGGCCTGGTGCACTCCAGCTCCTCCTTCTTTGGCTCAGTGCACTCCAGTTCCAGCTTCTTTGGCCCAGTGGCACTTCAGCTGCAGCTGCTTCAACCCTCCCACACCCCAGCCCCAGCTGCTTCAGCCTAGCTGCTCTCGAGCCCCAGCTGTTTCCACGCTTCCCTCCCAGCAGCCTCCACTCAGTCACACAGCAGATCAGCCAGGGGCCAACAAGAGTGCCCACAGATTGAGGTGGGCCAGAATACACAGCCATTGACCCCCACCCAGCGGCAGCAAGAGGAAACTGCGACCATATATTTTCACTATGAGGAAAGGTAAGCCACCACCGACAGGCACCATGCAAAAATATATTAAATCTCCAGACCAAAAGGAAAATGACAAGCACCCAGAAATCAACCCAGGAAGCACAGAAATGTATAACCTTAACGACAGAGAATTCAAAATAGCCATCATAAAAAAGCTTAATGAAATACAAGAAAATATAGACAGACAATTCAGTGAAATCAGGAGTTTCTTCACAAAAGAGACTGAAACTATTAAAAAGAGCCAATCAGAAATCTTAGAGATGAAAAACACAGTAGAGAAGATAGAGACAAATCTGGAAGCCTTAAGCACCAGAGCTGACAATATGGAGGAAAGAATTAGCAATATTGAAGACAGCAATGCAGAAGTGGTCCAGATGGAGGAGGAAAGAGAACTAAGACTAAAAAGAAATGAAGAAACTCTCCGAGAAATATCCGACTCAATTAGAAAATCCAACATAAGGATTATAGGTATTCCAGAGGGAGAAGTGAGGGAAAAAGGAGCAGAGAACTTGTTCAAAGAAATAATATCTGAGAACTTCCCAAACCTGGGGAAGGAGCTGGAAATACCAGCGAATGGAATCAATAGATCTCCTAAATATATTGACACAAAAGACCCTCACCAAGGCATATAGTAGTAAAGCTGGCAAAAGTCAACGACAAAGAAAAAATATTAAGGACAGTTAGACAAAAAAAAAAAAAATAACATACAAAGTATTTCCTATCAGGCTCTTAGCCGATTTCTCAATAGAAAATTTACAAGCTAGGAGAGAGTGAAACGATATATTCAAAATTCTGAAGGACAAAAGCTTTCAGCCAAGAATACTCTATCTAGAAAAAATATCCTTCAGTTATGAGGGAGAAATAATAACTATCCCGGATAAACAAAAGCTAAGAGTGTTCATTGCCACAAGACCCCCACTACAAGAAGTGCTCAAGAAGGCCCTCATGCCGAGGAAAAAAAGAGAAAGGGTATTCAAAGTTTTGAAAGAGGAGGAAAATAGGTTGACAAAACCAGAAAAATTGCAGTCCTCTATCAAAATAGATTAGTAAATACTTAATTATAAAACCAAAGATCAAGAGAAGGTAAGCACCAAGCATAAATATAACCACATTGTGTTAAACACAAACTCACAACACAAGAATGAATAAGATGTGACAACAATAACATAGAAGGGAAAGAGGAAAGGGATCAAATTGACTTAGTCTATGGGAATAAGAGGCCATCAAAAAATGGACTATCACATCCATGAGATTTTTTATACAAACCTCATGGTAACCACTAACCAAATAATCAGAACATAATCATACACAATAATGAAAGAGAAAACTAAGAGAACCCCCATAACAGAACTACCAAACTGCATTGGTAGTCCAAAACACATGGGACGAGAAACAAAAGAAATGCAAAAGAATTGGAAAAAGAGCAATAAAATAACAATCACAAGCCCTCATATATCAATAATTACCCTAAATGTAAATGGACCAAACTCTTCAATAAAAAGACACAGGGTGATGGGATGGATTAAAAAACAAGACCCAGCAATATGCTGCCTCCAGGAAACAAATCTCAGCTCTAAAGACAAACACAGGCTCAGAGTGAAAGGATGGAAGACAAGACTCCAAGCTAATGGCAAACAAAAGAAAGCAGGTGTTGCCATACTTATATCAGACAAAGTTGACTTCAAGATAAAACGGGTAATGAGAGACAAAGAGGGGCAATATATAATGATATAAAGGACACTCCACCAAGAAAACATATCACTTTTAAATATATATGCACCCAATACAAGAGCACCAAGGTACATAAAGCAACTATCAACAAACCTAAAAGGAGATATTAACAACAACACGATAATATTAGGGGATCTTAACACCCCACTCTCATCAATGGACAGATCATCCAGACAGAAAATAAATAAGGAAATAATGGACCTAAATGAAAAACTAGATGAGATGTACTTAAGAGACATATAGAGAGCACTCCATCCAAACACAGCAGATTACACATTCTTCTCAGGTGTGCATGGAACATTCTCAAGAATAGACCATATGTTGGGAAACAAGGCATGCTTATATAAATTTAAGAAGATTGAAATCATAACAAGCATCTTTTCAGACCACAATGCCATGAAGTTAGAAATCAACTACAAGGAAAAAACCAGGAAAGTGACAAAACTGTGGAGACTCAACAACATGCTACTAAACCACCAATGGATCACTAATGAAATTAAAGGAGAAACCAAAGCATAACTGGAGACTAATGAAAATGAAAATACACTGTACCAACTCATACAGGATGCAGCAAAAGCTGTCCTGAGAGGGAAACTCATTGCAATACAGGCCCACCTTAACAAACAAGAAAAAGCCCAAATAAGCACCCTGACGCTACGCCTAACAGAATTAGAAAAAGAAGAGAAAACAAAGCCTAAAGTCAGCAGAAGAAGGGAAATAATGAAAATCAGAGCAGAAATAAATGAAATTGAAATTAAAAAAACAGTAGAAAGGATCAATGAAACAAAGAGCTGGTTCTTTGAGAAGATAAACAAAATTGACAAACCTTTAGCCAGGCTCACCAAGATAAAAAGAGAGAAGGCTCAAATAAATAAAATTAGAAATGAAAAAGGAGAAATTACAACAGATACCACAGAAATACAAAAGATTATAAGAGAATATTATGAAAAACTATATGCCGACAAATTGGACAATCTAGAAGAAATGGATAAATTCCTAGACTCATGCCATCTCCCAAAACTGAATCAAGAAGAAATAGAGAACCTGAATAGACCAATCCAAGTAAAGAGATTGAAACAGTAATCAAAAACCTCCCCAAAAATAAAAGGCCAGGACCAGATGGCTTCTCTGGAGAATTTTAACAAACATTCAAAGAAGACTTAATACCTATCCTTCTCAAACTATTCCAAAAAATAGAGGAAGATGGAACACTTACCAACACATTCTACGAGGCCAACATCACTCTGATACCAAAGCCAGGCAAAGACAATATAAGAAGGAAAACTACAGACCAATATCCCTGATGAACATAGATGCAAAAATCCTCAACAAAATGTTGGCAAACCGAATACAGCAATACATTAAAAAGATCATACACCATGATCAAGTGGGATTTATACCAGGGACATAGGCATGGCTCAACATCCACAAATCAATTAATGTGATACACCACATTAACAAAACGAGGAATAAAAACCATATGATCATCTCAATAGATGCAGAGAAGGCTTTTGACAAGATCCAACATCCATTTATGATAAAAACTCTCAACAAAATGGGTATAGAAGGAAAGTACCTTAACATAATAAAGGCCATATATGACAAACCCACAGCCAACATCATACTCAATGGGAAAAACTGAAAGCCATCTCTCTGAAAACAGGGACAAGACAAGGGTGCCCACTCTCACCACTCTTATTCAACACAGTACTGGAGGTTCTGGCCAGAGCAATTAGGCAAGAAAAAGGAATAAAGGGAATCCAAATAGCCAACAAAGAAGTGAAACTCTCGTTGTTTGCAGATGACATGATCTTATACATAGAAAACTCTAAAGAATCCATTGGAAAACTATCAGAAATAATCAACAACTACAGCCAAGTGGCAGGGTACAAAATCAACTTACAGAAATCAGTTGCATTTCTATATACCAACAGTGAACTAACAGAAAGAGAACTCAAGAAGACAATCCCATTTACAATTGCAACAAAAAGAATAAAATATCTAGGATTAAATTTAACTAAGGAAGTGAAAGACCTATACAATGAAAACTATAAGACACTATTGAGCGAAATCAATGATGACATAAAGAAATGGGAAAATATTCCATGCACT